>NC_044924.1:30725901-30839014 GCF_003576645.1 Ipomoea triloba | reverse complement strand
CTCATACGGCTCAGCAGTCAACTCTTTTGGTGTCCCGTTTTCATCTACCATATCTAATTTTTTCTAATAAGATTTCTCATTCCACTATCTCATTTTTCGGGTTAACCAAAAGAAGTCAATTACATGAGTTTCAAACTTCAATTTGGATTAATAATCCGTTTCATTTTGTTTTATCTTTTTTCCCACCTTCAGAAGAATAAAACAAACATAGGCATTTCCCCTATCGTTAGAATTTTCTGAAAGGTAACTATCTCGGTTTCATATAGAAATTTATATATATATAGAATCTTTGAAAAAGACTTTCCTTCATAAGAAAGAAAAGACTTACTATCTTTGGGATCTGATCCTACACCGCTGCTCAAGACTTTAGTGGACCGACTCTATTACATAAGTTGATTCCTCATTTTTATCTCACATCATGAGATAGGTGTTTCTCCCATCATGACATACGTACGCAGTTATTATTGTATTGGCCCAAAACCTCGCAATTTCATCTTTACGGTGCTTCCTCTATATTCTATCAATTAGATCCTTTTTATCCATAGAAAAAGTTGCTAGGCTTCTTCCCAATTTCGAATTCTATGAAGTTTCTTTCTTTGCTACAGCTGATAAAAATCGTTGTTTTAGACGATGCATATGTAGAAAGCCTCTGTTTTTTCTAGAACCTTGCCCACACGATTTTTCTTTCTTTTTTTCTTTCTATAGTGGGGATAGTCGCACGTAATGACAGATCACGGCCATATTATTAAAGTGGTAAGAATGGATTTCGTTCTAGTGCTCGAAAAGAATATTCCAAAGCTTTCGTATGTTCTCCATTACTTGTGTGGATAAGACCTATATTATAGAGTATATAAAAAGAAAGAAGAGAACGAAAGGGGAAGAGAACTTCGTATTTTGGTAACTCTCTAGGAGTCATGTTTAACCTTGAATGCTATTAATAGATTCTACAGCAATAGTCCCTCGGACTCGGAAAGTAATAACGAAAATAGCTAACCCAATAGCAGATTCCGCAGCTGCCACCGTTGGAACCAATGAAGCAAATGATTGACCCATCATATCATCCGAAGAAACAGAAAATACCAAAAAGTTCGAATTCACAGCTAATAACATTGATTCAATTGGCATTGACATAATAGGAATATTTCGTCTATTAAGGAGGATTCCCCGAATACCTGAAATAGAGATAATCATAGAAAATGTGAAATATTTGATAGGATCCGTTTCGGGAACGTAGAATGTAAGAGAAATTCAAATGTTATCACTCCAGTACGTCAGGAAACATCAGAAAAAGAAAGATTACCCTCCAAGTAGTAGCTTTAGCCATCATCGCCACTTTCCTTTTTAAGAATTTTTTCTAGGCGATCAGCCATTTCCTTTTTTGACAATTTGTGAACTGGCTGCTCATTGGAATATGGTGACTCCTCTTGTTCCTGATCGTGACAAAAAAAAATTCTTGAATAAATAGAAAAGCCCTTCTCAGGAACTCCATAAAATTGACAAAAAAACAATATTCCGCTCCCCCCAAAAAAAGAAGAGAGACTTGTTCTTGCTCACGGAAATCGCCGGTTGGGTTTACCAAGAAAAACATATATATATATATATATATATGAATGTGTTGGGAAAATACAAGTCACGAAAAGAATTGTGATTCTCATTTATTAGTATTTTTTTTTTAAGAGTAGTAATTTATTTTTGATTTAATATTTACAATCTATTTTGATAGTATATAGGCAAAAGGGTCAAATAGACCCATGTACTAACACTGTTCATCCAGCACCCTTAATTAAAATATGGTCCATCTAGGTTATTATACTCCTAATTATTTTTCATCTAGCATTTTTAGCCTATTTCTAACAAGTAATCCATCTAATTTGTTGACATGGAAAAATAAAATAATAAAAAATGATGATATGTTATTTATATGAATGTTTTGGATGATTTTACCATATTTCATTAATGAAGAAATGATTTCTTGAAATGAAATAGGATAGAAATCAAAGTTGTTATATAATGTTTTAATTATACTGTACTGCACTACTGTGTATGTATAGTGGGGTATTCAAAGTCATTTGGCAATGAAATTTCATGAAAATCGATATATGAAAATTAAATTATTTTTATAATAACTTAAGATATTGTATTGGTAAAATTTATTATTTTTTAAAAAATAATTTAATTTTCATATATCGATTTTCATGGAATCTCATTGTCGAACGACATTGAATACCCCGCTATACATACATAGTACACTATAGTTGAAACTTTATATAACAACTTTGATTTCTGCCCAATTTCATTGCAAGGAATCATCCAAAAATACAATATCTTAAGTTATTCAATTATCTAAAAATCCAAAAATATTAATTTATTTTTAAAATAAAATAAAATTTTACCCAATACAATATCTTAAGTTATTATAAAAATAATTTAATTTTCATATATCGATTTCCATGAAATCTCATTGCCGAATGATAGTGAATACCCCACTATACATACACTGTAGTTAAAATTTTATATAGCAATTTTGATTTCTACCCTATTTCATTGCAAGAAATTAATTTTTTTATTAATGAAATAGGGTAGAAAACTAGAAATCGTCCAAAACATCCATTTAAATAACATGTCATCATTTTTTCTAATTTTATTTTTCCATGTCATCAAATTAGATGGGTTACTTGTTAGAAATAGGCTAAAAATACTAGATGAAAAATAATTAGGAGTATAATGGCCTAGATGGACCATAGTTTAATTATATTCATGGTGATGGATGACCAATCAGTGGTAGTACATGGGCTTATTTGACCCTTTTGCCTAGTATATATGTTTCTTATATCTTCTTCGCCTATACTATTTAAAGGAGAATTATATTAGTTCATAAATCAAACCGAGATTGGTTGATCTGATCTCTTTCTTGTCCCTTTCTTTTCTCATTATTACTTTGAGTATAATATGCAAGTTTCAATCCTGCTCTAAGTGCACGGATTGCTGTATTAACTTTCGTGGACGCCGCCGTTGTTATGAGCCTGCACCGGTAGCGGTAAATTCGCTTCTATGACAGTGATTTTATATATATACCACGACACAACATTCCTTATTTTCACATATTATCAGCCTAATTTCTCCAAAAGCGCGCACACACATGGATATTTGATTAGGTGAAAAAGAGGGTTTAATCCCATCCATTGATTCAGTCTAGATCAAGGGTCCAGAATGGATATACCTTTAAAAAATACAATGGCAATTTGGTAATTTTTGTATGTAAGTGCATATATTTGGTGTTTGGTGCATTGATTTTTGCTTTCGAATGCACATTGTTGTGCCTTTCATAGCACATTTTTAATAGGTTGGTTTAACAGACTCTTAACGATTATATTGCACATCATATCATTATATATTACATGTTTCTTTTCATGTATCACAAAGCAACTTTAATTTAGTTTGAGACTACTTTATTACTTCAATTTTTAGAAAACCATTAATTAATCTCAATCTGTGTAAGATAAGCTTTAATTCTTGAAACAAAATATAGTATCATCACATCACTATAATACCTATACAAAACACAATACTACAATAGAGTAACAATAAGAGTAATAAATAGAGACTGAAGTTTTGGGGAGATAATTTTCTACCATTGTTTTAATATAATGTTCATATTAATTCGCAGAAGGGTTAAATAGCCCTATTTATTATTAATGATTGTTTAATTCACACCTATAATACCTATACAAAACACAATAGAGTAAGAATAAGAGTAAATAGAGACTTTGAAGTTTTGGGAAGATGATTTTCTACCATATTGTTCTAATATAATGTTCATATTAACTTGGCAGAGAAGGGTCAAATAGCCTTATTTATTAATTATTATCAATGACGGTTAAATTCACATCTTGGTTAAAATAAGATGTAATTGGACACATTTACTTTTAAATTTTTGTTCACTTAGCATTTTCTCCAAGGTTTCCCTAGATAACCCTTCCACAATAATAATGCTAATATGAAATTTAAATAAAAATAATTTTCTCATTTTTAATTTATCACCTTGTTGACCTTTAAATTCATTCAAACCTAGAGAAAAAAAACCAAATTCTCTCTCTAAATTCCTTGGATGGTTCTGGTGTATAGCGTCATCGCTTTTCTTCCTGCATCGGTAAACAGTGGATGACCAACTTGAAACTCCGATGGCTCATAAATCCTCCGTCGTGAATGATTCCACTGGTTTCGACGAAGCCAACATCTCTTTATCTTGTAATCAAGCATCTCCTCCAAAAGCAACCAACAAGAAAAAGTGAAACCATTCCAGAATGCCAGTAATCCGTTTGAGTGTAAAGCGCAGCTATGGGTAATAATATAGGGACAATTTCAGTTTAGTTGGTTAGATAATTGTTTGGTAACTACAAGATAGCAACCTAGACTAACTTACCTCATTGTAATCTGTTAATAAAGAATGTTTTTAAGAAAAGAGCAATTGAAAAAACTCCCTAGTTGTGTTAAGTTTCATGACATACAATTCTCTACTTGTAGGTCAGAAGGTAGTTCAGCTTAAGGAGTTCTAAGGCCAAATCATGTTTAGAATAGATAGAGTCTGTACTAGTACAACAGTTAGTTCAGATAGTTTGAAGACTTGAAGACTGAAAAACTGAAGAGTACGGAGACCGTTCTTTGAACTAGATGCTACACTAGTATAGTCAAGCTGTTCAGAAACGGTTATTTTGTTACAACTGTTTCAAGAATTCAGCAACTTTAATTAAGAAGTATATCTTAGGGACGAAAAGTGAGCACGACCAACAATTAGAGACGAATTCTACAATTACCCTATAACTTAGGGACGAAAAGTAAATTTTTCCTATTTTTTACACTATTGTATATATTTTGTGTTATGTGAAAAAATTTGAAAGTAGTGTTTGACAACCTTAATGATCGTACTTATATAATTATATATTTCATATATTATTGCATATAGTATAACTAAAAAAAATTATCAATAATAATAGGCACAATCATGTAAGATATATATAATGATATTGTATGGTTGATACTAATGTGGACTAATATGATAAATTTTCTCTATAAATTCGGCCCCCTAACCTAGTCTTCTTGGCTCGGCCCCTGAATAAATGTATGGAAAGATCCTTGAATTGGTTAGCAGATCCACAGTACAGTGACCATTCATCAAGACTGCTATGCCAGTTTATCTCAGTGAAGCTAAATTAAAGTATCGTCTCTCATGAAAGTTCAAGGCACCGGCTGGGATGAAGAGGTTATTATTGATGATATTTTCATTGAGGAAGACAGGGACAATATTCTGAACATTCTCTTGCCGATCTCTAGACATCAAGACAAGCTGATTCGGTGCAAAGAGGAGAAAGGGATTTATTCGGTTAAGAGCGGCTATAAGGCGTTAACTGGATGGAGAAGTAGACCTGGATCCTTATAAAAGGCAGGTTTGTGGCAGCCATGGAGAAAAATTATAAAAGTCTCTACCAACCAAGGATGGCATAAACTATTGGCATCAGGGAGGCATTAAATTAGATTAAATCCCTGGGGATTAGCAAGGTTCATCAGGTGGAGTATGATGTTCTTACAGTCATTGAAAGTATTACGAATCCTTCATATTTGGACCTCTTAATATTAGCTTTGCTTTTGTTAGATGTTCTGTGCCCATAGACTTGCTAGGTATAGGGAAGCTGTATTCTTGGCTGAACTTAGAAAATGGATGCACAATTCTCCTACCTCTGTGATGTATTGTGTAATGATTTGAATTAATGAAATTTTCAGTTGTTTCCAAAAAAAAAAAAATTAAAGTCTCAAATTAGAGTTTAGTACACCATATATAGAAAGAAATGTGTGGTATAATGATATGATATGCAATTGCTATGATCTAGTCAATTCTTCTAGTATAATTTAATTATTTAAAAATGGAGACATTGTTGTATTGATAGAGGATGACTACAACACATAATATTCCTTACATTACAAATTGACTCTAAATGAAAATGAAAATTAGATTATTTGACACACTCAATCTTACATAATAAAACCACACAAACAAATCAAGTCTACATTTGAAGTAACATGTAGTTAAGAACACACATAAGCATTACACATAAATCAAGCTTGCATTTGAAGAACCACATGTTCATTGGACTCTACAGAGGATGCTTCATTGCTTCTTGTAGAAGATGATGAAATTGTTGCTGCTTGTTGCTCAATCCATCCACGCCATTCATCAATGCATAATGGTTGACTAGGACCAACACTTGAAAGGTTACGCTCTTCAAAACATTTTAGAATATCTTCTGTTTCCCCAAACATGATAGCTGCATCTCGAACACTTTCTAGCCTATCCTCAATTGCACTGTTTATGCACTTAGTATATATCATATTCGGCAAATTGGTAAGACAAGCCGCCAATATGTCTGCAATCATACAGATTAACTTCCTGAACAACTCTTCAGCATGACACTCACCATCTCCATAGTATAGTAGAATGGTTCGAGTAATTCTGTACATTGAATTTGCAGCTAAAACATTTGCAGGCCAATAGAGTGGATTTTCCACTATCATTCTGTTTTCTTTAGAGTTAAACTTCCTAACAATCCCTTTAGATACATCAACAAGATCTTGAATAATATCCTTAGCAGAACTTATTTCTCCAGTTTTTCTTTCAAGATCCATGTCTAGCCACTTCCTGTGAAGCTCAACTCCCACCCACACAAAATCTGATGCATTTTTAATGTTTTTCAACCCACACTTCTCATCCAAGGCATCTATGAGACTTGCATATCGGAGGCCTATGGTAATTGTGTTTACCAACCAATCAACATGCTTATTTGCAATGTTTGGAATTGCAATAGCGATGCTTGTTAGCGTCACTATAGGAAGTGTCCAACAGTTAGGAGGTTCACCAGATAATAGACTTGGAACTCGATAGCTATCAAATGCTACTACACCACTAAAAGATGCTACCACACCACTAAAAAAGAAACTTTGATTGAGAAGATTTAATAGGCTTTGTGAACAGTGCTCCTTACCCCTCTGAACATGTTTATCCATCCCATTAATAATCTCTCTCAATATTCTTTCTGGAAAATTTTTTTCTCCTTCAAGTAGTATTACAAAGCAATTATGATCTACTGCCTCTTGTTCCCTCTGATCATTTGAAACTTTCTTTTTGCGGGACAATTTACCCGTACAATAATTAATTAACTTGCCTAAAGGATTAACTAAAAGTAGTAATGGAAGCATGAAGTAAAAAGAGAGAACATAACAAAACTTGCAACATATGACAATCATGATTTGGAGTCGTATGCAAAACGTGAAAACCAAACCTTCTATCTTATGGAAAAATTTTCTGATATCTCTCGTATGCCCTAGCCCTACAAGTATTGAACTCTGTCTCCATTCGACCAATTTTTCAGTCCAATAGGGCTCAATTGCGAATTCTTCTTTACTGATTTTGATCCCATTACCCTTGTACTTGTAACCCAGGGTTCTAATCAAGAAGATTATCATTATGAGGGGAATCGGAAATACGTGAATAGATTGACTCCCTAAAATGCCCAACACCGAGCCCTTATAATCAGATTCCTTATAACAACCCCAGTATTTATAGCGATCTCCAGCTCCTAGATAAGAAATGAGGGAAGAACATACGCAGATGATACAGGTAAAAGCGAAGGTGACCAACCTTTTCATAAGAGATGGGGGGCTACCGGAGGCTGCCATTACCCAATACTTTGTAATGCTCAATCTCAGCTCTTCAACTGTATGGCGGCATTGTTTCTCATCTGAAGCTGCTAGCTTCTGATACCTTGATTCTGCGCGTTTCTTAATTGCTGGAAGTGCTAGAGCTGAACACACAATTGTTATGAACATGCAGAACAACAAAATAATTTCGAAGATGATTTCCATAGATAACGTGGAATCAATCACATGGGTGTGTAGTTGGATGCATAAATCGACAATGACAGTGGCTACCAATATGCTCAAAGCGGTGAGATTGGTTAGAATATGTGTGTCATTCATAGAGCCCAGTGAGGTAAAAGAATTACCCATAGCGAAAGTTAAGAAAACCGTGCTACTGCATTTTGAATTGTTATCCCAGGGAGACATGGGAGTTGTGAGGTCGCCGGTGAGCTTGGTAGCCACTGCTAATAGTGTCAGCCAAGTTGCATTCAGACTGAAGTATTTGCCAGTAAACAGATTCAACAACATTGCAGTGATGCAGAGCCCAGAAGCGAATGCAACATACCAGCCTATAATTGGCACCGCGGAATTATTCTTCTTCTCCATTATTGTTTCAAGATATATGGAACAGTTTGCAGACATTTTGATTATACTTAGGTACACCTTCTCGCTTAGCTTCCTTTCGATCTGTAGTTAGTTAAGCTGCCATAGCTGGAAGCCTGGAATATAAATAGACACAGAAACAGTCCATTGAATTGATTGGTGCATATATGTATTTTCGACCAACCTTCTCAGCAATTCACTAGTCAACTACTCAAGTCTTGATGTAGCTAGGCCCACTTTTGTCTTGTCATAGGTACGGTGATGCGTGTTACTATTTTTTTACTTAAATGTGTAGTCCTTTAATTGCTTTAAATAACAAAACTGTTGTAAATAAAAATAGAAATGCACAAAACAAGAAGATAATTGCAAAGAAAGTAATGGAGAGAAGGGAAGAATTCTTATTGATATCATATCATTCAGAGGTGTGTCTTTTACAAATGAACATATGAACCTATATATATGAAATAAACTTGACCCTTTGATACTCCAAAGGACACTTGACCCTTCATGGATCCAGAAATACAATAATTGGGATAATGGCCACATATAAATAATTATATTCATAACACTCCCCCTTGGCCATTATCTCACCATATTCATGCCCCATTAAAAACCTTGCTAGAAAAATCCTGTGGGAAAAAACCTAGTCAAGGGAAAAAGAGTACATGATGTATTTCAAAGTGTCTGTTATATAGGGTTGCCTCATAACAAAAACGATCACTATTTTTATTCATTCGTTTTTATTTACTCAATAAATTTTGTACATATAGCGGGCCGGGAGTTATACTCTACGGGAGTACATATACCATTTTTCTTACAAAACTGTGACATATTTAATCTTGAGGAATATTATATATAAATGTGTACTTCTTAATTTTAATTTTATTATTATATATTTACATAATTGTTAAATTGTGTATTATATTTTGTACATTAATTTTAAAGTAAAATTTATACTTTATAAATAAAAGATTTACAATTTTGAAGTTCAAACAAATACAAGCATACATGATAAAATATTATAACTATTACATTTAGGATCCTGCAATTTAGTGGCATGATTTTCTATGAGAATTCATAGTATCAATTGTCCCTAAATTATATAAAATTTTAATTAGACATATCAACTCCTCATTATAATTTTAATTAGCTAATAAGCTCAACCAAAGAAATATACAATTGCCTACTTCTCTGTGAAAATAGAACATTTTTTTCGTTTTTATTAATTTATTTGAATTTAAATACTTTTAGGGGTTTTCCTTTAAAAAAATATTTTATAAAAAAATAACTTTTGTACGAGTTACTTAAAGCTAATCATTGATCAACCCAATTGCATCAAATTGATGAGAAGTTGTAATATAATATCTAATCGAAACTTTTTATAATTTAATGGTTTAATTACTTTTTTGGTCTATAGTTTAATTAGAGGGACTATTTGACTTTTTTGTAAAACAAAAATGCATTATTATTTGCATTCATTTGTTTTTAATTCATATTCAACTTATCCCTATATTCTAAAGAATGTAAGTTATTCGCAATTGGAATAAATAAACTTATATAACCAAACAATTGCATAAACCAAAATTATTTTACATATGAAAAATTGTTAAATAGACCTTTCAACTTTATACCAAAAAATAATTAGATACTAAACTTTAAAAAATTACATATTTTTAAACTCAAGAGCCTAATTACAAATCTTTAAGTCATAAGTTTTCATGCAATAATTGGCATTCACTCTATCAAATCTTTAAGTCATAAGTTTTCAATTGGGATTCACTCTATCAAATCTTTAAGTCATAAGTTTTCAATTGGGATTCACTCTATCAAGGAAATTATTCAAGCCCTCCCTTTAAGTTTTCAATAGAAGGACTATTCACCTATATATTGTGAAGTTTAGGTCTAATGCAATATATAAAACTAGTCCAGCCATTATGCTATATGAGTAATACTACACGTACTCTAACTTTTTACTCTATTTTCTACCCCTATTTATATTCAAATCTTTTCTTCTGATCCCCTGCCTCTAATAAAATCAAGACATATGGCTAGAGTTCTACAAATGACGAGCAAAATCATATCCCCAAGATAAACCAGCTTAGGTTTCCCAGTGCATAGTATTAACAAGGACTCACTACTAGTCACTCCTACAAAAGGGTGAAGCTCTCATGATCCTATTTCATTGCTTATAATTTTCCAATCAAGAATCAATGAGCTACCTATGCGGGCTTCACTTTTTCATTTTTCATGCTATATTTAAGAGTTTTTTTTTTTTTAAACTAAAGACAGAATCGTGGGAGTTTGTTTTATATTTCAATTTCAAAGGAAGGATTTCTAGGAAACTGCCTTGTTGGTAATTACTAATAGAGTTCTACTACATGGACTCTGATCTCTATTTCTACTCTTCCATCTTTATTCCATGTAGCAATGAATGATTAGTTATCTTTTATCTTGTGGGTTCTAAAGAAAATGTCAATATCAAAATTTTGTGAGACCGAGTAAAATTGAGAGTAAAATTTGAGAATAAAAATAGTATATTTCTTATTAACATAAGTTAGGAACCTAGGGTATTAAAAAAATTATTGCATGTGAGATAAAGTTTGTGGAGCTAACTCAAGAATATATCATCTGATATAAAATTACCACTCTTTAATGAAACGGGATACTGGGTTCTGGTGGGTGTATGTAGGCTAGGCTAGGTGTAATTCATTAGAAGCTTCGTGGCATATATGCATGCAGTTCCCAACAACCGACACCTTAGTCCCAAGCAACGTGAATATTGGAGTGGTCACAAGCCTTGGGGACCACCCCAATTATTATAACTTTATATATTATTTTGTATTTTTTCTTTTTTCTAATATTGTCTACTAAATCACTATTATTTTGTTTTCTTGTTATTGTCTATTAGATATTCAAGGAGACCATTGGAGTGGTCACAAGCCTGAGGACCACCTAATTATTATCTCTGTTTATACTATTTTGTTTTCTTTGTATTTAAATGGACATAATTTTTTTTAAAAGAAAAGCGTGCTACTGATTTTTGTAAAATTATCATAATAAAATTACAAGTTCTATTATATGTATTTCTTAATTCTATTTGTGTGAGTCCTAATAAAAATATTAATATCAAAATTTTATAGAAAGTAATAAAAATTGAAAGTAAAATTTAGAAATAGGAGTAGTATTTTTCATAAGACATATGGGAGTTGACTAGTTGAGAGAATGTGACCACAAAAAGAAAAGCCACAGCTAATACTGTCAGCGAAGTTGCATTCAAACCGACTTTCAGGACCTTCTCTAATTTTCTACCCATTCATATCCCATAAAAAAAAATAAATAAAAAATAAAAAATTCTACCCATTCAATAGCCAAACACGGGTTGTAGGTCCAATTTTATCTCTTCAAATCAATTTTCATTGGCGCAGGACAAACGCGTTTGCCTAAAAAGTTGAAAAATACGGAGTACTAAGTTCTGAATAATAATTCAAGAGTTAATTTCAAATTTAGTGATCTAGCTATAACAAATTTTTGTCAAATACCTTGTGGTCTAGTGGCACACGGTGTCCTAGTTTACATTTCCACATGAATAATGAGAGTGGAGACAACTGTTGACTCACTTCAGTAGGTTGAGAAAGTAGCTATGACCAAAGTCAGTAGTACTAAAAAAAAAAAAAACAAATTATAACTAATTTTTAATTTTAGTTTTTTAAACTTTTAATGTTACCAAATTTAATAAATTACCAAGAATAACTAATTTTTAATTTTAGTTTTTTAAACTTTTTTTTTTGAGGAAAAGTTTTTTAAACATTTAATGTTACCAAATTTAATAAATTACCAAGAAGATTGATTTCATTGTTGGTGAATGGAAATGAAATTACTGAGAATATTGCTTCCGTTGTGGGCAAAATTGTGTAACAATGTGATACTTTCTTCCAAACTTCCACGGAAAGCAAAATATCACCCCTCACTTAGAAAACATTTTTCTCAAAACTAAGGAAACATTTGTGAAAAAAGTTTTCCATGAACTAAACGATCCCCAAATTTAAAGAAAACTTTTTCCTTGAAAAACTTCTTCCATCCAACCAAACATGCTAAGTATTAAATCTTTTTCAATCTTAAGGGTCCGTTTGGAAACCTGAAAAATGATTAATCGGCGCCTAGGAGCTAGGCAGCACCCGGCCGCGTCGAGGAAGACCGGAATCGGTCTCATCTGCGGCCGGCCGCCTAGCCGTCCGTATAACCAACAAAAAAAAATCGACATCGCCTTAATCTGGTCGCCGTCACTCGCCGAAGAACGAAGTCACCAACAGCGTCGCCTACAAAAGACCAGCCATCGCCGTCGCCTACCACCAAGAACGGAGCCATGCAACCTAGAAATTTTCGTCATCCCTCTGTTCGATCTTGAACCTCTGCCTCTCTCCTCGACCAACAACGGCGGCGATGGGACGAGCTCCGGAGTCCTTGAACCTTTACCCAACATCATTTGCCATTACTCTCTTCCAGTTGAAATCCCTTCAAATACATAGGGTGAAGCCTTCTAATTGAAATCCCTTCAGTTGAATTTGCGATTAGGTTAAGCATATGAATCCTTTAGCGTTAAATGGTTTTAGGGATTTTGACTAACAAGTTGGGTATGTTGAAAGAACAAGCGGGAAGTAAAATGAAATGACTCCCTTACCCTTATAGTCGTCGAAGCTTTGGTGCCAAAAGTCGCCGGAGGACCATTTTAGATTTAAAAAAAAAAAATTAATTGTTGGGATTTAATGAGTCAAGTTAAAACGACTAGGAGTCGGACTATGCCAAAATGGTAAAATCAACATAGTTGAGGGGCAATTTTGGTAATTTCCTCTTTCCTCACACCAAAACTCCATGACAATACTTTCAGCTTCAATAGCAAGAGTTTGAATAATCTCCATTGCAAATTTGACTTGGCCAGCTTTTCTCTCAAGATCAACGTACAACCACTTCTTGCGAAGCTCAACTCCCACCCACACTACATTTGCTGCATTTTTTATGCCATTCAAGTAATGCTTCTCATCTATGGCATCTATAAAGCGTACATGCATAGTGGAGGCCTTCGTTTACACTACTTACCAACCAACTATATGTCTCTATTCGAAGTGTCCAACAATTTCATTTACACTACTTACCAACCAACTATATGTCTCTATTCGAAGTGTCCAACAATTAAAAAATTCATTAAATAATAGACTTAAAACTTGGTTAGTATTAAATTCTCTCACCCCGTTAAAGGAGAAACTTTGATTGAGAAGATCGAAGAGTTTCTTTGGCTGCTTCATCTTACCCTTCTCAATATGTACATCCACCGAATTAACAATGTTTCTCAAGAACGTTGTTTGGAATTTTTCTTTTTCTTCTCCTTCAAGTAGTATACGATAACAACTATGATCTATCATCTCTGGTGAGCCCCTAAGGACTATGCATTTTTCTAAATGATATGTGATAATAAATACAAGTGGAAGCATGGTGTAATAAAAAACAACAAAACTAAACTTGCACCACATGACAACCACGGTGAAGTCTAATGCAGAGTGTCAAGATCGAAGCTTTTATGTTGTGGAGAAATTTTCTAACCCTGCCTCTATTAATCCTCACAGGTATTGACATACTTGAAACTTACATTATAATTAACTATATATACATTATTCCACGCCAATCTAACTCAGCTGTTGATATATAATAGAAACACACATACATACATACAAAGCAATTCTACATTTGAAAGTAACATCTAAGTATGAAATTAAAGCACACATGAGCATTATACATACAAATCAAGACTGAATTTGAACAACTACACCCACAGTGGAGGGTGTTTCATTGATTGTTGTAGAAGTTGAAACTATTGGATCTGGTCTCTCCATCCACCGGCGCCACTCATCAATGTACAATGGTTTATTAGGAGCAAGACTTGAAAGCTTTTGCTTCTCGAAATGCTTCAGAATATCTTCAGTTTCTTCGAGAATAATAGCTGCATCACGAACACTTTTCTCCCTCTCCTCAATGGCATTGCATCTGCACTTGGTGGCTATCATATATGGCAAATTGATAAGACAAGCTGCCAATATATCTGCAATCATGCATGTTAGCTTTTGAAAAATCTCTTCAGATTGGTATTCAGCATTTTCGTACCATAGCAGAATGGTCCGGCTAATTCTGTACATTGAATTAGCTGCTAAAACATTTGCAGGCCAATGAAGAGGATTTTCTACTATAATTATGTTTTCTGTAGACTCAAACTTCGTGACAATCCTTTCAGCAACATCAGCAAGAACTTGAATAATCTCTTTGACAGAATTCCCAGTTTTTCCCTCAAGATCCATGTCTAGCCACTTATTATTAAGCACAACTCCATCCCACACAACATCTGCTGCATTTTTAATGCTTTTCAACCCACATTTCTCATCCAAAACATCTATCAGGCTTGCATAGCGGAGACCTTCACCAACACACTTAACCAACAAATGAACATGCTGACTTGCAATGTTTGGAAGTACAATGGCAATGCTTGTGAGTGTTACTACTGGAAGCGTCCAACAGTTAGGAGGTTCACTAGACAGTACACATGGAACTTGTTTGCTATCAAATTCTACTACCCCACTAAAAGAGAAACTTCGATTGAGAAGATTATTAAACAAGTTCTGTGGGCGATAACCAATACTTTGAAACTCTCAATCTCAGCTCTTCAACTGAGTGTTGTTGTTCCCCTTCTACTTCTATCTGTGAAGCTAGCTTCTGATACTTCAAATCTGCGCACTTCCTAATTGCTGGAACTGCTAAAGCCGTAGACACAATTATCATGAACATGCAGAACAGTAAAACAATAGAGAAAATGATCCCCGGAAACAGTGAATAATCAAGTACACCAGTACCTAGTTGGATGCATAAATCTACAATGACAGTGATTACCAGTATGCCCAAAGAAGTGACATTGATTAGAATATCTTTGTCAGTCATGGAACCCAGTTGGCTGAAAAAATGACCCATGGCCATAGTTAAGATAGCAGTGGTAGTGATTTTGACGAGGTTGTCATTGGGAGACCACATGAGAGATGTGAGATCTCCTGTGAGCTTTGTAGCCACACCCAATACCATCACCCAAGTTGTACTTAGAGCAAAGCGGTTGCATGAGAAGTCCAAGAATGGGTGCAATCGCGTCTCACGGAGCAGTGCAGAGAAGTCAGAGACCATTGCATAGGAGCAGGCCAGGGAAGCAGCTCCTATGTAATAGCCTATGATTGGCACCGGCGAAAGTTTCGTCTCTTGAATTCTTTTAACAAACACCGAAATTCGTCGCTCATTTTGATTGAAAGGGCACTCACAACTTCTCGCTTTCAGTAGTTAATCGAGCTAGAATATCATCTATTCAGTTCTGTGCTTGCTTATATTGGGAGACAGAAAGCAAAAGGGCAGCTAGTGGGAAATTTTCAAGTGGTTTGAAAGGTGAAAATTCAGTGAAATTCTTCAGCTACTCTTTAGTAGTAAACAAATAAGATAATTAACTTTAAAAACAAATTAAAAGTGTGACCATTAAGTCAAATTGTCAATATAACGCTTCTAAAAATATAATTGGATGACATAAAGTCATTAATTTGAGTTATGGGAAAGCTTGCCCGGTGTTATCTTAATGTAGGTTTTGGGTGAAACTTGTATTCTGACCTTAGCCGGTAAGGATCACAAGACAATAAATTAATCTAGATTATTTATAATTTACCAATTTAAAACAAAAATGTCAATACACCACTCCCATAACGAGTCAAAATGACATAAAAGTCTGCCTCTATCACTATGAAATTAGTGCTAAGTGACTCATTATTGTATTAAAATAGTTAAGGCAGCCCTCATGGGGTTCATGATAATGACTGCTAATTAAATTAAAATAACAATCATATACAAATTTAAAGTTCTAATCCACAAATAATTTTTTGATATTCAAGTGATCCCAACTTCGTTGGAGATAAATAGTGAGTCGTGCAATCAGTACACCGATCAGACCTCAATCTTTATGTGGGCAGAAGGGATCCAATCCACATCTTCCATCATCCTAAGTCTTTTTCCTATTCATGTTTTCAGTAGGATTCGAAGCCCCACACTACCACCTTCAATCATGATATCAATTCAGGCAACAAATCACTATGCTAAGTCCTGAGAAGCACCACAAATAATTATTTAGCCCACCAAGTGATGGATATATTCCATATGGATCCAAGCTACGGAGCGAACCGACCCAGGACAAGGCAAACCAACTAGAGGGAGGAAAGTCAACCTGGAAGAGGTTGGCCCGGGGTGGTCCCGCCCGAGGCCAAGGAGTTGGGTCGGCCACTAGTCAACGTGACACGGTAAGTCGGGTACTAACTGCCAGTCCCAAATGTACAAACTAAAATTATTGGGGTCACACTTGAATTGTGTGAGACCGTCTCACAGATCCTTATTCGCGAGACAGGTCGGGTCGTGTCGAAACAACATGTAAATGTAGGTCATACTTATATGTGCAAATGTCATACTTATATGTTCAAATATAATACTAACCCGGAATACAATTTTTGTTATTTATAAGAAAAAAAGTATTATTTTTTCCATAATAAGTAATGTTGACAAGTGTCCATTACTTATAAGGGAAAATATAATACTTTTGAGAAAAAATGTAATACTTTTAAATTGAAATGTAAAAGTATTGTAGTTTCCCTTAAAAATATTACATTTACCCTTATAAGTAACAAAAATTGTATTCCTGATTAGTATTATATTTGTGCCTGATTAGTATACATTTGTGCATATAAGTATGACATGCATTTGTACGTATAAGTATTACATTTTCATCTTGATGCGACCCGACCCGTCTCGTCTCACGGTGAGACGGTCTCACACAAGTTTTTGCCAAATTATTGTAGACTTGAAGAGTAGGAAAGATACAAGTACTCAAACTCAACAAGCAAAATAAAAAACAATTATAACTCACAGTTACAATTGAACTGAAGTTTCATTAATACTTGAAGGTTCAAACCCTCACCATGAAAAAACCAAGAAAGTTCCATGAAAAAACTCAAATAATACTTAGCGCAGCTAAAAAATTGAAGGTTTGGAAGCACACCATGAAGGAACCAAGAAACCTCCATGAAAACTACGGTCAGACCAAATCAATAAGGAATTAAGGATAACAACTTAATATATGAAATAGTCTCCATCACAAGAAATTTCGTAACGTTTTTCAAAAAAAAAAAAAAGAAAGAAATTTCGTCACTAGAAGTCTTTATAGTCTCCATACTCCAATATTTTATTAGCACTAGAATACAAATATTAGGTGTATACTCTCCAATACTAATAATTAATAATCGGAAGAATACAATTCTCAAGTTGTTAGATTCAAACTGCAAATTTGACCACAGCATCCGATACTATATTATGATACTATTAATTAGAATATAATATGTACCCAAAAAACACAAAATAAATAAATAATGCGCGCGTGTATATATATATATAATCCTAATCATATGAGAGAAACTTCTCTCAGGTGAGAACGTGTGGACAAACTTAAACCAATGTTCTACAAGATCTTATGGATGAGAAATAAAAAATCAGCAGGGTCATTTTCATAAATATTACAAAGTTTGTTTATTTTGAACTGTTAGATTTGACAGATCAATGGTTTGAATTTGTCCACAGGTTCGCACCTGGGACATCGTTCTCACCTGATTAGGGACACTATATATATATAAGGGTTCAGGTATGGGTATAACTTCCCGTGGGGTTGTGTGGTTACGCACCTTAATCATTAAAATGGTGCACCTTAAGTATACAAACCACGCACCTTAAGTATACAAACCACGCACCTTAAGCACACAAACAATAAGCACCTTAAGAACACAAACCACGCACCTTAAGTTTTTAAATGGTGCAACTTAAGTACACAAACCACGCATCGTAAGCATTACAATGACGCACCTTAAGTACACAAACCACGTACTTTAAGCACATTGTTGTGGGCACGAGAATCAACAATTGTATGTACACAAAAGTAATGAT
Source organism: Ipomoea triloba (assembly GCF_003576645.1). NCBI lineage: Eukaryota > Viridiplantae > Streptophyta > Magnoliopsida > Solanales > Convolvulaceae > Ipomoea > Ipomoea triloba. Next base: position 30,820,675 of record NC_044924.1, on the reverse strand, counting down.
TCAGTTTCCAAATTGATAATTGAGAGGTAGTTGAGATGGCTACTTGGGATCATTTACTAGTACTCGGGGGCTTGGAATCCCTTGGGAATGTACACATAGGTGATAGTTTTTCTAACCATGGATTTCTGATATGAGTATTTATTCTCCTTGTATATATGCAAAATTTGACTTGAAATATTCTCCACATATATTTTTTTGAAAAATGCTTGAGAAAAGCAATATTATTATACAAAGTATACGTACATATGATTTTGAAAAAGAGAATATGTGATTTTGAAAATATAAAATCGAAGCCTATATTTTACGGGGCGAAGTGATGCTTACTTAACTTATGCTAATTTTTGTCTACACTCTGTTTTTATATTTAATGATTTTTACAGGTGAACATGGATGAGAATTTGAGATGAACTCTAGTTTAAGAATAAACAGCCTAGAAGATTTGACATTATTGAGGAAATTTACAGTTGTATATTTATTTCCATTTAATTGTAATAAGTTAGACTTAAGTTATTATTTGGTGACGTAAATTAGCCTTAGCGTTTGGGTATATGAGAAATACCTGAGTGTGGCGGTAACCTTTCATTTTCTTTTGGTTAGTTTATGCTTCCGCTATGATTGTAGTAAATTTTCAATTAAGAAAGAGAAAATATTATTTAAGAAAAATTTGGTTATGAAAATGGGGGTGTTACATTAATGCCACAATATATAATATATATTGTATGAAAAAAGTCTTACAATCTCCCACTTGGTGCAAGTACTAGCAGAACTCTCATCATCAAAGAACAAAACACATGAATCATAGCGAAATGTCCTCTATTCGAAAGAGTAATATCTTGTATGCATCACATGCATTTTTAATTCCCCAGCTTAAGTCTTTTATAAATGATCTTTAGTGGAATCTTTAGTGGAGCATCTTAATGATCTTTTTCTAAATAATCACTCTCATTGATTAAAATATTCTTCACCGAAATTAATAATATACACACTCATAATTGATTTGACCAACAAAATAATTAATGAAAATATAATTCTCCACCATTAGTTGGGTATACTAAATAATCAATTTTTAGTCTCAATTATGGGCTAACTAAAGGAATAACTAATGAGTATACATAACTCCCAACCATGAAAATTATATTATAATTACCTATGCATTATTTGAAACGATGAATCTTACCTAATAAAACCACACAACCAAATCAAGTCTAAATTTGAAGTAACATGTAATTAAGAAAACACACATACATAAGCATCAATTACACATATGACATGTATATATAAATCAAGCCTGCATTTGAAGAATCACTTAGCTTGTTCATTAGACTCTACAGAGGATGCTCCATTGCTTGTTGTAGAAGATGAAACTGTTGTTGCTTGTTGCTCAATCCATTCACATCATGCATCAATGCATAATGGTTGACTAGGACCAATGTTTGAAAGTTTACGCTCTTCAAACAATTTTAGAATATCTTCTGTTTCCCCAAAAATTATAGCTGCATCTCGTACACTTTGTAGTCTTTCCTCAATTGCACTGCTTATGCACTTAGTATATATCATATGCGGCAAATTTTTTAAGACAAGCAGCAAATATATTATTCTATCATTCAACATGCTAGCAACCAAGTGATTTATGATTATACCATCATCCAATCAAGCAATGTATATAATTATTCCATCATCCAAATCAATACCCATTCAAATAGAGGTAATCCATATTGACATCCTAAATTATGATTATTCCATCATGACATCATCCAATCAAGCAGTGTATATCCTAGCAACCAAGTGATTTATGATTATTAATTCCATCATCCAATCAAGCACTGTATATCCTAGCAACCAAGTGATAATTTATGATTATTCCATCATCCAATCAATCCATATTGCTTTGTATATAGGTATATTATAGTGATGTGATAATACTCTATTTCATCTCAAGAATTAAACCTTAGCTTTAAACTGATCGAGATTAATGATTTTTTAAAAAATTGAAGTAATCGAAGTGTTGAACTAAAGTTTGGCTCGTGATACATAAAAAGAAAGAAACATGTAGTATAATGATATAATGTGCAATCCTCATGATCTAGTCAATATTCAATTAAGTGACCCTTGATGAATTTATGAATATTGAAAAAATTAAAGGTGTCTTCAATCTATAGAATTGAAGATATCACATGTGCTAAGTGGGAGAATATTAAAATATTTATTTTATTATAATGTGACCCATTTATAAATGTTATAATTATTCACTATTTTCCTTTCATTTAATTTATTATTAGTATTTTTTATTGCCATTAATTATCATTTTGAGGTTTTTGATAGGTTCCAAAATGTTTATGTTTTCACCTTGCATTTAACTTTATTTTCCTTTTCATTTGTTATAATTTTGCACAAAATGTTCTCATTTGATTCTTTTGTGTGTTTAGGCCCAATTCTTAGTGAGTTAGATGAATTGAATGATTTTTGGAGCATTTCGGATGCATGTAGAGTCAATGAGAAGTTATGAAGATGAAGAAAACACCTCTTAGAGAGCCAAATTGTAGTGTTTTTTATGATTTTGGTCATTTGGACAAACAAAGGCAAAATTGGAGCAAAAGAGCAAGAACTTGAATTTCTCGCGCAATTCATCTACTGCTCGTTTTTTTGGCCATATCTCTGCGTAGGAATGTCCAAATCAAGTGATTTTTATATAATTGGAAAACTAACTCGAAGGGCTACAACTTTCATGAAGACCTCAAAGCCTAATTCTGAAGTTAAAAGGGACAAACTCAGCCTACAAATTGAAGTTCCGTTGTAGATAGTTTCTGGACGCGTCGAGAATCACCCTCGACGCGTCGAGCCTCCCAGATCTATGAATTTGCAGCCCGTCTCTACTCCTATTTAACTTTGTTTTCACTCATTTTTCCATGGTTCCGACCCATCTTAGAACCCTAGCTATTTTTTACTCTTTCTTTTCATATTTTATGGTCTGTTTGGTTGGATGTAGTTTGGGGGGAATTGCAATTCAGTGAATTCCCAAATTACAGTGTTTGGTTGGAGGGAATTGAATTCTGCGGAATTGCAATATAAGTCCCTCCAAATGATGAATTGCAATTCATGGGATACCCCTCATGAATTGCAATTCGGTGGAGAGGAGGTGCAATTTGTTGGTGTAAAGACAATTTTGCCCCTCCTCCCATACCCTTTGTTTTTTTTTTTTTAAATTGAAAGAATTATTATTATTATTATTATTATTATTATTTTGAAAGAATTATTATTATTATTATTATTATTATTATTATTATTTGAATGAATTATTATTATTATTATACTTATTCTTATTATTATTTTTATTATTATTATTATTATTATTATTATTATTATTATTATTATTATTACTACATCTACCACAACATAAGGGCATTTTAGTCATTTTGCCACTTCTTACCTTTCAATTCCCTGTACTCCTATTTCTGCATACCAAACACTGTAATTTCAATTCCTACTTTTATTTAGGTTATTAAACATTTTGGAAGCTTGGATTGTAGCATTTTCTTCTATTCTTTATTTCATTTCTTGCAATTTACTTTCTTGTGTTTGTTATGAAAGTCCTTGTTGATTATGAATCTTGTGTGATATTTTCATTAGGTATTTGATGGATGATTTTGAATTGGTTAAGGAAAGTTGAGACATGACTTTGATGTTGTTGATTGACATGTTTATTTGAGTCCCGATTAGGGAGTGACAACCTCTCCAAAGGGGAGTGTGTAATGTTAAGAACACCAAGTGTTTGATGAAATGCCTCTTAGACATTCTTGAGTCATGGAAATGTCCTTGAATGTTGTGTGGGATGACCTTGGGAAAGGCTTTCCTGCATTTTCTTCTATTCTTTATTTCATTTCTTGCAATTTACTTTCTTGTGTTTGTTATGAAAGTCCTTGTTGATTATGAATCTTGTGTGATATTTTCATTAGGTATTTGATGGATGATTTTTGAATTGGTTAAGGAAAGTTGAGACATGACTTTGATGTTGTTGATTGACATGTTTATTTGAGTCCCGATTAGGGAGTGACAACCTCTCCAAAGGGGAGTGTGTAATGTTAAGAACACCAAGTGTTTGATGAAATGCCTCTTAGACATTCTTGAGTCATGGAAATGTCCTTGAATGTTGTGTGGGATGACCTTGGGAAAGGCTTTCCTTTTTTTTGAATACTACTAACTCCATTACAATGTCCTTGAATGTTGTGTGGGATGACCTTGGGAAAGGCTTTCCTTTTTTTTGAATACTACTAACTCCATTACAATGGAGTATCTGTTCATAACTACTTTCTCAACCAATTGAAGCACAAGAGTCAGCATTGCCTCCACTGAGGCTCGAACCCACCACCTCCCGTATAACGGGAAGGGTTTGATGCCACTAGACTACAAGATCCTTGGCATCTATCATCTTTTGGTCCCCAATTTGGTTTCACTATCTTGACCTACCTTTAGTTCTTATCTACCTCACCTTTCTTATTATTTGTTTTCATTATAGTGTGTTGTTTGATATTGTGTTTGTATCCAAATCAACACTTCGGTTTGGCTAGATTTCCATGAGGAACATTAGTATCTTATGCTTGGAACACTAAAGCTCTACTCCTATCGCCAATCCTTGTGAGAACGATATCCGGTGTAAGGATACCCTCCTATACATCCACTCACCCAAACGACTACTTCATCAGTTTTGATAAAAACACACTTTTATCAAAGTTTGAAGTCACCAATTCACTATGGGACTAGGATGTGATTATACAAATGGAGGCATTGATGTACTGAGAGAGGATGATGATGTACTTAAAAGGTATCTAACAAAAGCACAACCCAACACTACAGCATATAATATTCCTTACATTATAAATTGATCTTAAATGAAAATTATATTATAATCAACTATACATTATCCGACACGACGAATCATACATAATAAAACCACAAACAAATCAAGTCTAAATTTGAAGTAACATATACTTAAGAAAGCACACATACATAAGAATCAATTACACATATGACATGTATAAATCAAGCATGCATTTGAAGAACCACATGTTCATTGGACTCTACATAGGATGCTCCATTGCATGTTGCAGAAGATGAAATTGTTGTTGCTTGTTGCTCAATCCATCCACGCCATTCATCAATGCATAATGGTTGACTAGGACCAGTGCTTGAAAGTTTACGCTCTCCAAACAATTTTAGAATATCTTCTGTTTCCCCGAAAATTATAGCTGCATCTCGAACACTTTCTAGTCTTTCCTCAATTGCACTGCTTATGCACTTAGTATATATCATATGCGGCAAATTTGTAAGACATATGCACTTAGTATATATCATATGCGGCAAATTTGTAAGACAAGCAGCCAATATGTTTGCAATCATGCAAATTAACTTCCTAAACAACTCTTCAGCTTGGCACTCACCATCTTCATAGTATAGCAGAAACTCTTCAGCTTGGCACTCACCATCTTCATAGTATAGCAGAATGGTTCGAGTAATTCTGTACATTGAATTTGCAGCTAAAACATTCGCAGGCCAATATAGTGGATTTTCCACTATCATTATGTTCTCCTTAGAGCTAAACTCCATAACAATCCTTTCAGATACATCATTAAGATCTTGAATAATATCCTTAACAGAACTTATTTCTCCAGTTTTTCTTTTAAGATCCATGTCTAACCACTTCCTATGAAGCTCAACTCCCACCCACACAACATCTGCTGCATTTTTAATACTTTTCAACCCACATTTTCTATCCAAGACATCTATGAGGCTTGCATAGCGGAGGCCTTCATTAGCACTGCTTACCAACCAATCAACATGTCGACTTGCGATGTTTGGAATTGCAATGGCGATGCTTGTTAGTGTCACCACCGGAAGTGTCCAACAATTAGGAGGTTCACCAGACAACAGACTTGGAACTCGATTGCTATCAAAGTTTACCACGCCAGCAAAGGAGAAACTTTCACTGTCGAGAAGATTAAATAGGTGTTTTGGTTGTTGCTTCTTACCCATCTCAACAAGTTTATCCAACCTATTAATAATCCCTCTCAATAATTTTTTTGGGAATTGTTTTTCTCCTTCAAGTAGTATTACAAAGCAATTGAGGCGATCTACCTCTGAAACTTCCTTTTTGCGTAACAATTTGCCTAAATAATGATTAATTAATTTGCCTAAAGCATTAATTAAAAGTACTAATGGAAGCACCAAGTAAAAAGAGATAACACTAGAAAACTTACACAACATTATATTCACAATCTGAATTAGTATGCAAAAAGTCAAAATCAAAGATTTTATGTTGTGAATAAGTTTTTTCAGTGTGTTTCTCTTAAACTTTATAGGTATTGGTCGCTGCCTCCACTCAACCAATTTTTCAGTCCAGTAAGACTCAATTGTAACTTCTTCTCTACTGATTCTGATCCCATTGTTCTCATACTTGTAACTAACCACACTAATCATGAAGATTATAGCTATGACCATAGTTGGTAACGTGGCATAACATTGTGAAAGTAAAATGAAGCTGACCGACCACTTATATTCAGATTCCTTTGGTCCACACTCCGAGTAAAAATCGGTCCTCACCCCATTAATAAATGATACGAGTGAAATACATGCAGAAAATAGGCAGATGATATTGGTATAAACGAAGGTGACCAACCTTTTCATCAGAAGCTGGGGGCTACCAGATGCTGCCATCACCCAATACTTTGTAATGCTCAATCTCAGCTCTTCAACGCTATAATGTTGTTGCCCAGCTTCCATCTGCCTCTCATCTGAAGCTGCTAGCTTCTGATACTTTGATTCTGCGCGTTTCTTAATTGCTGGAACTGCTAGACCCGTACACACAATTGTTATCCACGTGCAGAACAACAAAGCAATTTGGAAGAGGATTACCAATGAAAGGGAACCAAACACACGGAAACTTAGTTGGAGGCATAAATCGACAATCACGGTGATCACCAATATGCTCAAAGCGGTGAGGTTGGTTAGAATATCTGCGTTATTCATAGAGCCCAGATGGGTGAAAAAATTACTCATCGCCACAGTTAAGAAAACTGTGTTCATAATTTTGGCCTGGTTATCTAGGTAAGACAACTTGGGAGTTGTGAGATCAGTTGCGAGCTTGGTAGCCACAGCTAATAGTGTCAACCAAGTTGCATTGAGAGGGAAGAAATTGCCGGAGAAACGGACATTAAAGTTGGGAAAGGAGTTAATGAAAGTGAAACATGAGTTTAAGAACATTGCAATGGAACAGAGCAGAGAGGCAGCTGCTATATAAACGCCTATAATTGGCATCGGAGAATCTTCACCCCGGTAACATTCCGGTGGCGGTGGGTAGTAAGGCTTGTAACTCATTTCGATTAAACTAAGTTTTCAATTCCGGGCTGTATGGTAGTTTAAGTACAATAGATGGAATATGAATATATGAATATATATAGGCCAGTGCATTGGCTTATTTTCGACCAACATTCATTCATATATACACGTGGCTTATTTTCCACGGAGAGGCCGGATTGCCGGCTTCTCCTCAAAGGAGAAGCCGGCATTCCGGCAATCAGTTTATTTTAGTTTAAAATTGTTTTTTAATTATTTTTTAAAAATTAAATTTTACATGTTATTACATTGAGTTTACTGCACAATAAGCTAATTAGCTATCCCTATTGTGCATTGATGAGTGGCGCCAGTGGGTGGAGAGACAAGATCCAATAGTTTCAGTTTTTGCAACAATCAATGAAATACCCTCCAACGGTTGACCCTACCGAGAGAAACACACATATAAATCAATTCTACATTTGAAAGTATCATCTAAGTATGAAAGCACACATGAGTATTACACATATAAATCAAGACTGAATTTGAACAACTACACCCTCAGTGGACTCTACAGCGGAGGGTGTTTCATTAATTGCTGCAGAAGTTGAAACTGTTAGCTAGATCTTGTCTCTCCATCCACTGCTGTCACTCCTCAATGCACAATGGTTTATTGGGAGTAAGACTTGAAAGCTTATGCTCGGCGAAATGTTTCAGAATATCTTCAGTTTCTTCAAGAATGATAGTTGCAGCACGAACACTTTTCTCTCTCCTCAATGGCATAGCATTTGCACTTGGTAGCTATCATATGTGGCAAATTGATAAGACAAGCTGCCAATATATTTGCAATCATGCATCTTAACTTTTGAAAAGGCCAGTTTTTTTATTTGCGGGCCCTATGATAGTAACTAAGTGAGGCGCTATTAAAGTATAAATAAACTATGAATTGAAAAAAAATTGCAAAGAGAAAAATGTAAAAAATCTAATTTTGGACCAATATAATCACAAATACATATACTAACTATTAGGCCAAGGCTGAACTAGAGGGGCCCCAAAATTTTGGGGCCTTGTGCGGTTGCACATCTTGCACGCCCTAAAATTTGACCCTGCTTTTGAAAACATCTCTTCAGCTTGGTATTCACGAATTTCGTACCATAACAGAACGGTTTAGCTAATTCTGTACATTGAATTAGCTGTTAAAACATTATTTGCAAGCCAATGAAGAGGATTTTCTACTATAATTATGTTTTTTGTGGACTCGAACTTCATGACAATCCTTTCAGCAACATTAGCAAGAACTTAATAATCTCTTTAACAAAATTTTCAGTTTTTCCTTCAAGATCCATGTCCAGCCACTTATTGTTAAGCACAACTCCATCCCACTTGTACTGTGTACACAACATCTGCTGCATTTTTAATGCTTTTCAACCCACATTTCTAATCCAAGTTAAAACATCTATAAGGCTTGCATAGTGGAGACCTTCACCAACACACTTAATTAACCAACAAATGAGCATCCTGACTTGGAATATATGTTTGGAAGTGCAATGGCAATGCTTGTTAGTATTACTACTAGAAGCGTCCAACAGTTATGAGGTTCACTAAAGAGTAAACATGGACCTTAATTGCTATCAAATTTTACTACCCTACTAAATGAGAAACTTCTATTGGGAAGATTAAACAGGTCTTGCGGCCTATTCTTCTTACCCATCTCAACATGTTTATCCGCCCTAAAAGGAATTGTTCTCAATAATTTGTTTACACCCTTATTCTAAAACAATAATGGAAGCATGGAGTAAAAAGAGATAACATACCAATATTTACACCACATGACAATCACAATCTGAAGTCTTATGCAGAAAATCAAGATCAAACCTTTTATTTTGTTGAGAAATGGGACAAACCGATTCCTTGTAATCAAATTCCTGCCAACGTAGAAAAGTTGGTGATAATTAATATCGCCTGTATTTTTTTAATTCGATCTAATCCGTCCATTTTTTTAAGATGTAAAGATGAGATTGATTAATTTTTAATTTTCTCTTTAAGGACTTGTTCTCTATCAAATGAGAACAAGTTCTTAGAAAAAAAAAAAAAAACTAAGAATCAATCTCAGTCTTACATCTAAAAGAAATTGCACGGATCAGACCAAATATTTTTTTAAAAAAAATATGGTGGCATTTTTGTAATTATTACTCACTTTACGATGCAATCTAGAATAATAAACACTACAAGAAAAATGCGCATAAATAACACTAAAAAGATAACAGTTTTTGACAAAAGTGTTGTCTTTTGTATAAAAGACAATAGTTTTGGACAAAACCGTTGTCTTTGACGCAACACTTTTATTAAAGACAACGGTTTTTACCGAACCGTTGTCTTTAGTGTATTGTCTTTGTGCATTTTGTCCAATGACAACACCGCAAAGACAACGATTTTTAAAAACCGTTGTCTATGTGCATTTTTTTAAATAAAAGACAACGGTTTTATGTAATCGTTGTCATTGGTGTGTTGTCTTTAAGTACACTTGAATACACAACACTACAAAGACAACGGTTTTTAAAACCGTTGTCTTTGCGCGTTTATTTTTTTTTAAAATGGACAACAGTTTTATTTAACCGTTGTCATTTGTGTGTTGTCTTTAAGCACACTTTAATAGACAACACTTCAAAGACAACAGTTTTTTAAAACCGTTGTCTATGTGCATCCCATTTTTTAATTAGACAACAGTTTTATGTAACTGTTGTCGTTGGTGTGTTGTGTTTAAGTGCACTTGAATACACGACACTACAAAGACAACGATTTTTTAAAACTGTTGTCTTTGCACGTTTATTTTTTTAAAAAAATACAACGATTTTATTTAACCGTTGTCGTTATGTGTGTTGTCTTTAAGCACACTTTAATAGACACCACTTCAAAGACAACGGTTTATTAAAGCCGTTGTCTTTGTGCACCATTTTGTTTATTTAGACAACGGTTTCATTTAACCGTTGTCATTTGTGTGTTGTCTTTAAACACACTTGAATAGATGACACTTCAAAGACAACGGTTTATTAAAAACGTTGTCTTTGTGCACCCGTGTTTTATTTAGACAACGGTTTTATTTAACTACTATATTGTATTAACGGGTTTGACCAGCGAATTTTATTAACGTTTTGTAAAATAATATTTGGTAAAATTAGTTGTTTAGGTTAGCGATTAACATGTAAAATGACCTAGATAGGTATACAACAGCAACAACAACAACAACAACAACAACAACAACAACAATAATAATAATAATAATAATAATAATAATAATAATAATAATAATAATAATAAAAAAACGTAGTGTAATAGGTTGACCCACTATATTTATTATGCTTATTTTTAAAAAAATCACAATTAAAAATCAAAATACATTTGTATTTAACGACATTTAGACTATTTTATTGATAGATGACCAAAAATAGTCATCATGTCACAATCATACTAGGACTAAAAGTGAATGCTCTCTTAAAAAAAAACTAAAAGTGAACTATCGTCAATAAATCTAGGATCAAAAATAGAATTAACTCTAATAATAGTATTTATATAAATAAAAATCAAAATCAAAATTAAAACAAAAACAAAATGAAAAAAAAAAAAAAGAAGGAAGGAAGCAATGACACTAAATAAACAATGGTTTTTAACCATTAACCGTTGTTTTTTTTAGAATAGACAACGGTTAAAAATTGTTGTCTTTGCGTGGGACTTACAACAACACCGACTTTAACAACACTTAATAATAGACAATGGTTAAAACCCGTTGTCTTTTCTAGAAAAGACAACGGTTTTGGACTTACAACAACACCGGCTTCAACAACACTTAATAGACAACGGTTAAAAACCGTTGTTTATGTACAGGACTTTCAACAACACCGGCTTCAACAACACTCAATAGACAACGGCTTTTAACCGTTGTCTTTTCTCAAAAACCGTTGTCTTTGCGCGGGACTTACAACAACACCGGCTTCAACAACAGAAATTTTACCTCATAGACAACGGTTAAAAACCGTTGCCTATGAGCATTTTTCTTGTAGTGAAAATCTACCCTTCTCAGAATTTTTTAGGAATGCTCATTTAATTAGTATTAACACATTGCACATTTATTATTAAAAATTACACGTGCAAAAATGGGAAAATGCATTGCATTTAGGGTTTAGATTTTATAGTTTATGACTGAGTTTTTTGTTTTATTTCGTTTAGGAGGTCACTACTGCTTAGGGTTTAACATTTACGATTTAGATTTAAAATTTTTAAAATTTTGTTAACATTTGATAATTATAAACTATTTAATACTTTAATAGTCAATATACTAAAATATTAAATATTAACCTAAAATACAAATAGAATTGTAAATTTTATAAAGATTTAAATAATCAAAATACAATTTCACAAAGTCACAACCCACTAAGTATCAATATTAAAGAAGATGATTTTGATATTTTTTTTAAAAAACATTTTTTGGGTTTGCGATTGATAAATATCAAAATGTTTATGTTTTCACCTTGCATTTAAGCTTATTTTTATTGTCATTTGTTATAATTTTGCCCAAAATGTTTTAATTTGATTCATTTGTGTGTTTAGCCCCAATTATTGGTGATTTAGATGAATTGAATGATTTTTGGAGCATTTAGGATACATGTAGAGTCAATGAGAAGCTATAAAGATGGTGTTTTTAATGGTCTTGGTCATTTGGACAAACAAAGGCAAAATTGGAACAAAAGAGCAAGAAGTTGAAATTCTCACGCAATTCGTCCACAGTGGACTACAACTTTGATGAAGACCACAAACGCTAACTCAAAGGATTCAGGGGTGAAAAATAACCTAGAAGACGAACAATGCGTGTAAAGTGTACACTGCCTGCTGGTCACGGGTCTGGCCACACCCGTGCCCACTGGGCAATGTGCCTTCGTTTTCTGGCCATGGGTGCAGCCACACCCGTGGCCAACCTTCCTTGCTTGTATTTAACCCCGTTTTCAGCCATTTCAACTCAGTTCTGACCCATTTTAGAACCCTAGCTTCTCTCTTTCATTTTCTTTGATATTTTTAGGTTAGATTAGGCTTATATTTAGGTTCCTAATAAACATTTTGGAAGCTTGGATTAAAGCATTTAAACTTTGATTTAAAAGATTTCATATCCATTTTCAGTAGATAAGTTCTTATTCTCTTTATTTCATTCCTAGCAATTTACTTTCTTGTTTAATTGCTTTGATCTTTATCTTGTGTTTGTTATGGAATTCCTTGTTGATTATGAATCTAGTGTTATTTTTATTATGCTTATGTGTAATTAGTTTTCCTTGGAGGGAGGTAGGGATGTAGGCTAGGTATTTGATGGTTGATTTTGAATTGGTTAAGGAAATTTGAGGCATGACTTTGATGTTGTTCATTGACATGATTATCTGAGTCCCGATTAAGGAGTGACAACCTAGTCTAAGTTCAAGGAGTTGATCAACCATGCTTCACCTTTGAGAAAAGGGGAGTGCATGATGTTAAAAACACAAGTGTTTGATGAAATGCCTCTTAGACATTCTTGAGTCATGAGAATGTCCTTGAATGTTCTAGGAGTGTGGGATGACCTTGAGAAAGGCTACCCTATTGTTATATGACATCTATCATCTTTTGATCCCCAATTTGGTTTCTCTATCTAGACCTACCTTTAGTTCCTATCTACCTCCATTTTCATATCACTTGTTTTCATTATAATGTGTTGTTTGATATTATGTTTGTATCCAAATCAACCCTTCGGTTTGGCTAGATTTCCATGAGGAACTAGCATTAGTATTTGGTTTTAAAAAAAAACATTAGTATCTTATGCTTGGAACGCTAAAGCTCTACTCCTATCGCCAATCTTTGTGAGAATGATTTCCGGTGTAATGATACCTTCTTACACATCCACTCACCCAAAAAGACTAGATATTTCATCAGCGACAGATTTGAAAGATTTAGGATTTTTTTTTTTTTGCTAAAAATGACGTCATTTTGAGAGAAATAATATATTAAAAAAAACAGAACAATAGCTAATCGTTGACCGCCTAGTCCGTCGCGACTAAGTCGGTGCCTAGGTCACCTAAGGAGCGCCAAGTCTACCCTGGCGGGCGCTTAGGTAGCCGACCACATAAATCACCGATTTTGGTGATTTTCTAGGTCAGATTGTTGCAACAATGCTAGCTAAGACTGAGTCATGGAAGTTACAAAAGTTTTTAGAATTTTAAACACAACACTTTACATACATTTATTCTGTTATACACTCTAAGTCATATTTTGTATTCAATATTTTCATACTTATTTTACAAGTCTTAGAGCTAATCTTTAAAGTGTTTCGTATAGGCTGCAAGTACACAGTGCCCCACAAGTAGAGGTTGTTTGGGAAGTTGTGTGGAATCATTTGTCTGATGATGCACAATTTAATATTCGACAACAATCCCTAATTCTAGATATTATATTTATTGTACAATTTGAATTTTTTTTGCAAAAAATATTGAAATTCCTTATTCTATCAACTAACTAATACATATAATTATTTTACTTAACAGATTTGATTTTGGATGAAAGGCAAAAAAAAGAATTATGCACTTTTAGAAATAGAGAAACTCCTAACCACTATGGATAGAAGTTTGAAAGACTTTCCATCAATGCCGTATCCAGATGTTTAAAATGTAGGTTTAACAAGAAACAGATTGCTACAGGAGGAATTATCATATGATCGTGATGCCCTTAAGGAAGAAAATGAAGTTTTGGTTAGTCAACTAACAGAAGAGCAGCGGATAATATATGATGAGGTAATTTCAGATGTACAAAATAATGCTGGAGGTTTATTCTTTATATATGGATATGGTGGAACATGTAAAACGTTCTTGTGGAGAGAACTTTCTTCTGCATTAAGGTCAAGCGGTGATATTGTGCTAAATGTAGCGTCAAGTGGGGTTACATCTCTTCTTTTACCAGGAGGATGAACTGCGCATTCTCGGTTTGCCATACCGATATCAATTAACAAAGATTCCACTTGCAACATCAACCAAGGTAGTGGTTTGGCAGATTTGATTGTGCAAACTAAGTTGATAATATGGGATGAAGCTCCAATGATGCATAAATTTTGCTTTGAAGCTCTTGATAGAACAATGAGGGATTTGTTGCGTTTCAAAAATCTTAATAGTTATGATATAACCTTTGGAGGTAAAACGGTGGTGTTTGGTGGAGATTTTAGACAAATTTTGCTAGTAATACCAAAGGGCACGAGGCAAGATATTGTTGGTGCAAGTATAAATTCTTCCTATCTTTGGAGGAGCTGTAAAGTTTTTAGGTTAACCAAAAATCTACGACTTAGGGGCTTACAATCAAACAGTGAAGTGCAAGAGATTGAAGAATATTTGCAAAGTGGATTGCTAATATTGGGGATGGAGAAATTGGTAATTCAAGTGAAGGTGATTGGGACATTACTATTCCGGATCAATTATTAGTAAAATATAATGATGATCCTATTGGTACAATTGTTGATTTCTATATACTAAATTTATATTCCGAGTCTAAAAATACACAATTTATATTCTGAATATTCACAATTTTTATATACTGAATGTTCACAATTTACATACTGGATATTCACAATTTACATATTCAATGTTCACAATTTAATTTACATACTGAGTTGTGAACATTTACTATATAAATTGTGTATTTTTATTGGGATCCGTGGCCTAACTGTCAGCATTAAGCATTTGGGCTTTATTTATTAGGCGATATAAATTGCACCTATATAGTGTAATTAAGCCAGATAATTTTTTTTGTATCAGTTCATAACTACTTTCTCAACCAACCCACCACCTCCCGTATAACGGGAAGGGTTTGATGTCACTGGACTACAAATATAATTAGAAGCACACATAAGCATTAATTACATTGGAACAATCACAAGCTCATCATTGGACTCAACAACAGAGGAGGTTCCACTGTTTGTCGTAGAAGTTGAAGTTGTTGGATCTTGAGTCTCACTCTCCATCCATCTAAGCCATTCATCAATGCATAATGGCTGACTTGGACCAATGCCTAAAAGTTGCCGCTCTTCAAATAACTTCAGAATATCTTCAGTTTCTCCGAAAAGGATAGCTGCATTACAAATACTTTTGAACCTTTCCTCAAGCGCATTGTTTATCCACTTCGTAGCTATCAGGTGCGGCAAATTTATAAGACAAGCTACCAATATGTTTGCAATCATGCAAATTAATTTCCTAAACAACTCTTCAGCTTGGTACTCACCATTCCCATAGTATAACAGAATTGTTCGACTGATTCTGTACATTGAATTAGCAGCTAAAACATTTGCTGGCCAGTAGAGAGGATTGTTCACAAAGTTTTGGCTTCCTGTTGAACTAAACTCTTTGACAATCCTTTCAGCTTCATCAGCAAGACGTTGAATAACCTCCCTAGTAGAATGAACTTCCCTAATTGTATCCCCAAGATCCACGTCCAACCACTTCTTATGAAGCTTAACTCCCATCCACGCAACACTTGCAGCACTTTTAATGCATTTCTGCACATGCTTCTCGTCCAGCACATCTATATAGCTTGCATATTGGAGGCCTTCATCAACACTTCTTATCAGCTCATCAACATGTTGATTTGCAATGTTTGGAAGTGCAACGGCTATGGTTGTGAGTGTCATCACTGGAAGTGTCCAACAGTTAGGAGGTTCTTCTGATAATAGACTTGAAACTTGGCTGCTATCAAATTGTATTGCACATTTATAAAAGAAACTTTGTTTGAGAAGATTGAGTAGATTAAGTGGTTGTTGATTCTTTCCCCCCTCAATATGATTACACAACCTACCAACAATTTTCCTCAATAATGATTTTGGCAATTGTTTTTCTCCTTCAAGAAGTATCACAAAGTGGCTGAGATCTATCTCTTCTCTCATTTGGTCATTTGAAACTTCATGCGCAGGTGACAATTGTTTCAATAAAAAATTAACTAAAAATATTAATGGAAGCCCAACGTAGAAATAAACAATACCACAAAACTTAATAAATATGACAACTAGAGTCTGAAGTAACATGCAGAAAGTGAAGATCAAACTTTTTGTATCTTGGAGAAGCTTTGTGACCAGGTTGTCTCTTAGAATTCTCATACGTATTGAACTTTGTCTCCATTCTACTAGATTTTCAGTCCAATAGGGCTCAACTGTGAATTCTTTTCTGGAGATTTTGATCCCATTGTCCTCAAACTTATAACTCATGAGAGTAGTCAATAAGATTGTATCTACGATGACAGGCCCCATAGTGACACAAAATTGAAAAGATATAATAAATAGGACGGACCACTTATAATCAGATTGCTTATTATGACAAATAGTTTTCCAGTAGAAATGGGTACTAGTAGTATTCCTTCTAGTTAATCCTTGAAAGAGAACAAGTGAAGAACACAGGGAGATGATATTCATAAAAACGAAAGAGGCCAACCTTGTGATCAGAAATTGAGGGTTACCAGATACTGCCATCACCCAACACTTTGTAATGCTCAATCTCAGCTCTTCAACTCTAACAAGTGACTGTTGTCCCCCCGCTGCTGCTTCCATCTGTTTCACTAGTGTCTGATACTTTGATTCCACGCGTTTCTTAATTGCTGGAAGTGCTAGAGCTGAACACACAATTGCTATGAACATGCCGAACAACAAAACAAGAGAGAAGATGATTTCTGGGAATAATGAGAAATCAAGTACACCGGTTCCAAGTTGGATACATAAATCCACAAGGACGGTGAATACCAATATGCTCAAAGCCGTGAGATTGGTTTGCATATCCGTGCCATTCATAGAGCCCAGTGAGGTGAGAAATTGACCCATGGCCACAGTTAAGAAAACCGTGCTACTGATTTTTGTCAGGTTATCTAGGGGAGACCACATGGGAGATGTGAGGTCGCCAGTGAGCTTGGTAGCCACAGTTAAAAGTGTCAGCCAAGTTGCATTCAGACCGAAAAACTTGACTGGTGATGAGAAGGGGTAACTTGAAAACGTAAAAAATGAGTTAAAGATCATTGCAGAGTAACAGAGCAGAGAAGCGGCTGCTACGTAAAGCCCAATAAATGGCATAGGGGTAATGTTCTTCTCCACCATTCTTCTAACATACACTGTACAGTTTGGGTTACTGTACGTGGACGACATGTTTATAGGAGGGGGATTATTCGTTTTGATTAAACTAAACTTACAACTTCCTTCTGCGCTTCTATACGAATTGAAGCTATATACACATATTGGCAGACAAACAATGGATTGGATTGGCGATTTGCGTATTTTCCACGGACAACTTTCCTAATTTTCTACCAACTATTTTATTAGCAACATAACAAATAGATGACTCATCGATGACAATCATAATAATTATTATATTATAATTATAATTTAGATAAATCAACCTAGCTTATTTAATTGATTGACTTAAGAAGGCTAATATGCCACCTCATTGATAGTAGAACTGGGACATTATGATTGCTGAGTCAACAGACTAATTAACTTGACTACGATGCTCCTAATTTTTTTACACTTTGTATGATATATGAAATAACATAAAATGTTTTATATCTAAATCTATAAAAAAGACTATTACAAACATTTTTTTTTTACAACAAACGGAGATCTAGCTTATTACTGAAAAGAGGGTAAGAATGGAACAATGCAAACCGGAGTGATAAGGTCCCAAGAGTTAGAGTCAGATTAAGTCCTAGCTTCCATCCCTAGCTAATATGTAGGTAATCTGATTCACTGACCTACTTATATATATAAATGCAAGTAATGGATCGGAATCAAAACTCATCATAAGATTGGTACATGCTTGAATAATGAAACTTAGGTAAGTTCTATTTGAAGTGGGGTTCTTCAGTTCATTAACAGTACTCTGGCAATCTGTTTCCAGCTTTAAGCTTATGATGTTTCGACTTTTGAGTCAGGAGATGGCTTCTTTGCATCCTATAACCTCTGCCAAGGCTAAAGATTGAGGGCAGTTGATCATACAGTTAATAGCAGCAACAAAGAGACCTTGACTATTATAAACATGATTAGTCTTGATGGTTAAAAAAATTTATGGTCAAATCAAATTGATAAGAATCACAATTTAATATATCAAATAGTCTCCATCCGAAGAAAGTTCGTAACTAAAAGCATACGCTAGTCACCAGGCCAGTCACCATTCTCTAATATTTTAGTAGCAATAGAATACAAATATTAGGTATATAGTCTCCAGTCTCCACCAGAAGAAATTTCCTAGAAGTTAGTACTAGAATACAATAGGTCGGTCGAAATTGAAACGGCCAATTTATTGTAGGCAAAAAATTATGTGATAGTATATATGTGAGATAGATCGAGTCAAGATGAAACATAATACTTATATATTTGTTAATGTAATACTAAATAGCCTGGTTTAGGCCCAATGGTGTTAGCCTTTAAAAGCCCAAAACTACCTAATATTGAATTAATTCATTAACTAGTTATTAATGTATTAATTAGGGCTGAGCAAGAATTGACCAACCCGAGTAATCTGACCGGACCGCGGTCCGATTTAACATTGCCGAACCCGAAATCCGTTAATCGAACCGAAGGTCAAAACGACGTCGGTTTAACGGTTTCGAATTGGGTGGGGTATTTTTGCTTCCGACCCGTCCAATTACCCGAACTAAATTAGGGCTAAGTAGGGCTGCTAGGATATGACGTCGTTTGTGCTTATAGTGTGTGTATATATATATATATATATATATATATATATATGTTGATACTGAAGAAGAGTTTAGTGTCTCCTCATTTGCGCAATCGCGACTTCTATGTGTCTGTCCTCTTGGCTCTTGCACAACCCTAGCTAGGGTTTCTCACTTTCTCATTCTCTGATTCTCTCAATCTCTCATTTCTCTTTACTATCTTCTCGACTTCCCTTCTCCGATTTCACTAATTCACTCACAGTGAGTCTCTTTCTCTCTGAGTTGTGTACGTACTCCGGTAGTCGTAGATTCGTAGTCCTGTGGGCGCTGGCACTAGTACAAAAAGGGGTATTTGCGTCTGGAGTTTTGGACTTTTTGCATCTGGAGTACTCCAGACGCATATGCCGGAGACGCAGTTAGTCCGAACTATCTGCGTCCGGAACTGCCCACTTCCGGACGCAGCTGGTCATTTATATATTTTTTTAATTAAGCATTCCGGACGCAGCTGGTAATTTTTTATTTTTTTAAATAGACTATCTGCGTCTGGAACTGCTCAGTTCCAGACGCAGATAGTCATTTTAAAAACAAAAAAAAAATTATTTGATAATAATAATAATACATTTTTTGCCTGCTCAAATCTTGTCCAATGCATGCAATTCATGATATAATTCCTAAAAATAGGCTGCAAACGATCATTCATAGCAATGAAGTGGATGGTCACAGCTCAACCATGTCTCAATATGTAGAAAATTAACAAATTAAATCATAGACAAAAGATTAACAATCTTAATTGAAGAATTTACGCACAATTTCAACCAAGTGTTGCTCTCAGTGATGCTATATAGTATATAACCATACCAGACATAGAAACAGATCTATACCTTCTGCTATATAACCATACCAGACAATGCTCTCAGTGATGCTATACAAGGTTCTAAATACCAGACAAATGGGAGTCATCAATTTTGTCATAGAAACAGATCTGTATGTCATCAGCACTTTTAGAAGTCTTCACAGACTCATCCTTAGATATGACCTGCATCATAGATAGAAATTGTCTAGTCAAAGATAAATAGGATCTAGAAAAGAGGAGCCACTACAAGATGCATCAACTTTAAACCATACCCCAATGCCACTGCAATGAGCATCCAACAACACCCTATCAACTGAGTTTTGACCTAAAACTTTGGGCAGCTGCAATAATTTTACATAGGGAAAAGAAATGTAGTTTAGACTATTGAAAAGAATTACTATCAAGTGCACAGAAGAAGAAATACTAACTACTAAATGCAACACAACAATACAACATCGAACATATCAAACACATTATAGAGTATTTATTTGCAAACTTATTTTTGTGATAGGTAAAATTATATTAAAAGCAAAACAAAATGCATCTAAGCATACAAAAGAGTATCAAAGTATCAAACTTATTCTGCCATACCATTTGCAGAGTC
Organism: Ipomoea triloba; assembly: GCF_003576645.1. Taxonomy (NCBI): domain Eukaryota; kingdom Viridiplantae; phylum Streptophyta; class Magnoliopsida; order Solanales; family Convolvulaceae; genus Ipomoea; species Ipomoea triloba. The sequence continues at coordinate 30,800,198 of NC_044924.1, read as the reverse complement.
CTTCAGACTCCCATTCAGGGTCACTTCCTCATATGGCATAGACATTCTTGACAATCTAAATCAAATCAGTCCCTGGAGAATCTTCTGCAATGATCCCAGAAATTCATAGAGAATTTCCAGTCAAACTAAAATTTAGCACACTCACAAGTCACAACACATGCCACAGCATAACAGTAACAGATCAAGGAAACAAGTCGAAATCCAGAAAATCAAGACTAGTCTCTGTTCATTTCCTTGGCTTTCCACTTGTGAGCTAAACGGGAATGATGAAAAACAGAATCGACAGACTCAATCGGAAAAGAAAAATCATATCAAAAGTAAAATGGATGCATGCATGTTCTCAGCAGTACAGAGAAAGCACGATTGATGAATCGAGAGAAGAACAAAAATCCTGATACTTACATGAGGTGTAAAACTCCAAGGCGTTAAATGGAAGCAGAGATGAGTGTGAGGGGGAGCGAGAGAGTAGTCTGTTACCATTAAAACAGGATGAACCTGCAGAAGAAACAGACACAAACAGACATAAGCATGGCCCTACAAATCCTTTATCCTAATAATCAATGTTCACAATCACAATTCAAAAAGGTTTCTACATAAGTTTCATTCTAGTACCATAAACAGTATCGCATAAACATAAGAAGCTATCAATTTCACCATAAACTAGTAAACTAGTAGAATTCAGACAAAGACCTCAGCTGGCTCATCCTGCCCATCAGCCTTGGCCCCTGCCTGATCATCATCAACTTCAACCTGCAGCAGAGAGTATTATCAGTAATACAGAGGCATAAAGTCATTGTTGACAATATAACAGAATCTTTGAAAGAATAAGTAGCATACTTAGAACTTCACCGGGAAAAGATTTAATAGATAAATATTCAAATAATAAAAGAAGTGATACCTCTTTAGTATATCCCTTTCTTGCCATGTTTATATAGGGAATGAAACGAACTGTGAATAGTTTTTGACAAGTTTCTCTATTCTTTCTGGATGTGCAAAACCTTTGTCATCTCTCTGAAAACATAGAGAAAGCATAAAAAAGACATCATTGATCCCACATACTTGATAAGCATGCATTAGAAGCTATTCAATCAACTAATATAACCTTCATATATAAAGTGAGGCGAGTCTCTCTAGGAATGTGTTTGGCAGGATCAATCTCCTCCCGAATGCTATAGGTGCTAGAATTAGCCTCTCCCTTCCCAAACATACTGTTTATCTGATTTTGGGCTCTTTGTTGAGATAGGTGCTATAGGTGCTATAGAAGCAATCTTTTGGAATGAAATAATCAAATTTTAGAAAGCTGACAATTATTGTCAATTATTTTAAAGTTATTTCTGAAACAAACAGGTGGCAAAATACATGATTTAGCTCCTCTCCATTAAGTTATTTCTGAAACAAACAGCTCAAACTCCCTTGAGTTTCATAAGAAGGCATACATGCTTTTCTCTATTAACATATCAAAGTTAAAGAAGTCTTTCACTTTGATTACATTTGTTACATGAATCTAGTAACATAAACTAGTAAAATTCATAAGACACGAGCAAATAATATCTGATAAATGTTGTCAAATACTTACTGCAGAAAAAGTTTCCCTGGTAAGATTTGCACTTGTTTTACTTTTTACACCAAGTATTCGGTACCACTCTCTCACAGCCCTATCTGCTAACCATAGCAATACTTGAGGTGAATACTCCACCCTAAACCCTTTTTACTTCTTATGAACTGTTGAAAAGTTTAGAAAAAATACCTCACTGTATTTTGGCAGCTCTGTCTCACATCTCTTGGAGTGAATACTCCACCCTAAACCCCTAAAGAAATTTGATAAATAAATTAAAAACAAAAAAACATGTAGAAAATCTAGGGAAAAAACAACCAAAAAGAAAAGCCTATGTATGAACGAAACTGACCTACAACATGCTGCCGACGGTCGCTTATGAAGGAAGCTCCTCGATGACCGGTGGCAAGAGGCGACGGGCGAGATGGCTGGAGACCGGCGGCGGCTGTGCGAACGATGGGGAAGACGATGGACGGCGACGGATTGCAGCGGCGAGCGGCGACAAGGTGGCGACGGGAGGCTGTGGACAGCGGCGAGGGTTCCAGGATGGTGCGGCGATTGTGTGGATCTAATGTGTTTATGTTCGGTGAACGACGGCTGGGAGTGGAGACGGAGGCGGCGTTGGTCGTGGAGTGGCGACGGGGAGTAGGTACTTCGGACGTGGAGGCGCAGATCTGCGTTGGACTTGAAGATGGTGCGGCGTGAGGTTGAGATCCAGATTTTAACTAAAAATAAAATAATAATAATAATAATAATAATAATAAAGCAGCTGCGTCCGTAGTTCCCACTTCGGACGCAGCTGCTGTAACGCTACGGATCAGCCGCGTCCGAAGTGGGTACTTCGGACGCAGCTGGTCCATTTTTTATTTTTTTTTTTAAAAAAATAATTAAATATTGGACATTTTAATTATAAAAATGCCACGCATCACTTTACGCGTCTGGAGTTTGAACTCCGGACGCAAATTGTCTTATATTTTTGATCAATTTTGTACTAGTGTGGTTTTGCTCGAGAATTCGACTCTTCGAGTGGTGGAAGCCCTCAAGCTCTGGTGGAGTGGTGGTGGTGTCTAGGACTGTTCGAGTGGTGATATATGTGCTAGAGGCCCTTGTTCTCCGGGGAATTTGTGAGAAACGAAGTAAATCGCAAAACCCTTAATTTAATTTATTCATATATTACAATTTTGTGATTTTTTGTGTTATGTATTGCTGATATATTGTGATTTCTGGTGGAAGCACTGACTTATCTGTTATCTGAAACCCTAGTTTGATTTCTGAAGTTTATTTTTATCTATTTCGGATTTGTGATATGTATTGCTGATATATTGTGATTTCTGGTGAAAACACTGACTTATCTGAAACCCTAGTTTGATTTCTGAAGTTTATTTTTATCTATTTCGGATTTGTGATATGTATTGCTGATATATTGTGATTTTTGGTGGAAGCACTGATTTATCTGAAACCCTAGTTTGATTTCTAAAGTTATATGTAATCTGTGAGATCTCTAGTTTACTTTGATATCCAATTTGTGATATGTCTCTCAGTTTTATGTAATATGTGAGATCTCCAATTTACTTTGATATTTAATTTGTGATATGTCCCTAAGTTTTATGTAATCTGTGAGATCTCCAGTTTACTTTGATATCCAATTTGTGATATGTCCCTAAGTTTTATGTAATCTGTGAGATCTCCAGTTTACTTTGATATCCAATTTGTGATATATCCCTCAGTTTTATGTAATCTGTGAGATCTCCAGTTTACTTTGATATCCAATTTGTTATATGTCCCTCAGTTTTATGTAATATGTGAGATCTCCAATTTACTTTGGTGGAAGCCTTTAAATAAAATCCAGAAATGATGAATTGAGGGACATGTTCCTGATTTGGATTTTATAACATCAAGTTAATGGATTATGGATCATATTGGACCCTTAAATGGTAACTGTGATATGTGAAATGTGCATTACATGAAATCTAGAGTATACATGATGAAGTAAATTCAATTGTCTCATTTTCCTGAATCTGGATTTCTCTCAATTCTGACTGTTAAGTAATTATGTAATAATATGTTGTATGCATGCTTGATGCTTGTGTCCAATCTGTTGATGATTTTCCATAAGTGACTTCCCATTCACTAATACTTTCCCATTTTTAGATGGAAAGTATTAGTGGTCTGTCTGGGAGTCAACCTGAGGTGGAAGCCCCAGCTGTAGAGACAAATAATTCTCAGTCTCAATAGCCATTGCCTCCATCTGTTCCAAAGAAAAGGAAAGTATTAATGTAGTTCATTGTAGTGTATTTTTGAACTTTCAGACTGTCTTTTGGCTTGTGCTGTAAGCCTGTAAATCTGTAATGCTGTAAAAATTTATATTTATGAAGAAAATTATTAATTTTTAAGCTTTTTTTTTTTTCAAAATCGAACTATCCGACGGATTAACCGGATATCCGTCGGAATAGTTCGGCCAATTATCCGACGGTTTGGGACTAAAAAATAAACGGATAGATAGGATCTCAACCATTCAACCCGAAATCCGATCGGGGTCTCCATCCGCGACCCCGATCCGTCCGAACGCGCCCGATGCTCAGCCCTAATATTAATTCAATATCAATAACCCTTTATCGATTTCTTTTAAAGTTCTCAGCATTACCACGAACCATTAAGGTGTGACTTTCTAGATTCATAGTCAAACTAGCAACAAGTAATATTTAATAACTCATTATTAAATAACTCGTAAGTCATGAGTGACACCTAGCAGTATGTCATGACTACCTAGTTGACAATGAATATATATTTAAATATATTATAATGAACCTTCCCGTTACAAATATCATGCAACATTCCTTCTACATAACACTTGTTCCGAACTAGGTAAAGGTCATGGTTAAACTTGGTCAAACTCATAAACCTGGTCAATATGTCTATTCAATATTCTTAACCTGAAGTCCAACTTCATTATACTCTGGCTAGAGATTCTCGTTGTATGATTATTGAATAGACTAGAACATCCTTGTTACCTCAAGGCGGTTGATTCTCTATTGAACGCACACATGTCTCTGTACAATACTGAACTAGGCCACCAAGTACATTTATAGTCCTACAAAGAACAAAAGGCGCATACTGACAAAAGTGTTAAAGAACATAAGTTTAAGCCTAATCTAACCTAAAAATATGAAAAGAAGTGAAGGAGAGTGTCTAGGGTTCAACCATGGGTCAAAACTGCGTTTAAAATGCTCAAAAAAAGCTTAAATACAAATAGGGGTAGGTGACACGAACATGGACACGGCCGTGTCAAAAAACTTGGAATTCTAGGCGCGGTTGCTAGAAATCGCCCAAAACGACATGACCTCAGACACGGCCGTGCACTTGGCCGTGTCTGTTGACCTTTAAAACTTCAGATTTTGGATTTTTGGTTTTCACGAAAGTTGTAGACCTTCGAGTTTTCTTTCCAATGGAGTAAAAATCACATCATTTGGACATTTCTAGGCTGATATATGGTCAAAATACCAAATACTGGCAGTTTTGGGCAAAATCTGTAAGTTTGGAACGCCAACTTCAAGGACGATTTTGACCCCCTTTTGCTTCTCTTTCAGGCTTTAATGTCTCCATAATAGTTGTATCCCTTTGAGTCTTCTTTCTAGTGGCATATATAAGAATCACTTAATTTGGATATTTATAGACTGAGATATGGTCCAAATACCAAACAGTGGCCAATCTATGCGAGAATTTCAGCTTTTTGACACTTGTTTCACTTTGGCCTTTGTTTATCCATATGATCTAAACCATTGAAAATATCACTCTTAGGCTCCCTTGGAAGTGTAGCATCCATCTCCATAGTTTCTCCTTGGCTCCCCTTGACTCCAAAATGATTCAAAATCCTTCATTTATACTCAAAGATAATGAATTGAGTTTAATTGATCAAATGAGAAAAATACGAATCATTATTATATCAAGTAAGCGACACTCTAAACTTGGATTGAATATATCCAAGCAATACAATCTCCCCATTTACATTTTTGGCTTGTTTGGTTCGCATAAATATTTAAGGATGAAAGAAATTGAAATTCCATGAGAAAGAAATTATCAGGAATATTGATTCAATTGTTTAGTTGGTTGAAAAGAAATTATTTTGAATATTTATTTCATTCGTTGGTTGGGTTCGGAATTGTAATAAACAATGTGTAAAGACCAATATGCCCGGGAGAGATTTTTGCAACACTAATTATAACTCACAATTACAATTGAATCGAAGTTTCGATAATACTTAGCTAGAAAATTGAAGGTTAAAACCCTCACTATGAAAAAAACAAAGAAAGCTCCATGAAAAAACTCAAATAATACTTAGCCAAAAAGTTGAAGGTTTGGAAGCACACCATGAAGGAACCAAGAAACCTCCATGAAAACTACGGTCAGACCAAATCAATAAGCTGGATAAATCGTCGTTATACCGTGGACCACGGTCCATAATGCATTATGGACCGTGGTCACTGATACTACAAGTCATCTCAAAAGATAGTGCCTTACATTTGTTTTTTATATTATCGAATGAAACTATAATTATATCGAAATGTAACTGTAGTTGTGTTGAAATGTAACTGCAGTGTATATGAACTGATACTGAATAACAGTTTCACATTTGTGTTTTATATTTCGAATGAAACTGTAGTTATATCGAAATATAACTGTAGTTGTGTTGAAATGTAACTGCAGTGTATATGAACTAATACTGAATAACAGTTTCACATTTGTGTTTTTATATTATCGAATGAAACTGTAGTTATATCGAAATATAACTGCAGTTGTGTTGAAATGTACTACAGTTGTGTTGAAATGTAACTGCAGTGTATATGAACTGAAGTGAATGGCGCGGAACGGAAGTGGTTTCATTTGTCTGTTTTCATTAATCAAAACGACGTCATTTTGATGCGCGGTCCACAATGGTCCACAATCCATTGTGGACCGCGGTCCACAATATAATTTGCGAAGGACAACAACTTAATATATGAAATAGTCTCCATCAGAAAAAAAAAATTTCCAACCTCTTTTTCTCCATGCAAGATTGAAAATGTGAGTAATATAATGTGGCTATAGTGTTTTTTGTCCTATTTTAATAGCAGCAATACACATCCATGATCTTCTTGTACAATTGGGCTCTAATTATACAAGAGTCTACAAAGCACTTCTCACAGTAAGAACCCTAGCTAATGCATCATATCATTGATCCCAATTTGCAATTTAATTCACCCAAGAATCCACAACAAGAGAGTTCAATCCAAATCCGATCCTTGTGTGAATCTAGCTACTCATATTGGAAATTCAAAAGCATATACTACAAATTGAAATGGAAGCCATTGCAAACACAATTGAATTGAAGTAAATGTAGAATAAGTAAAGAAAAACGACTTAGCTTTGATCAATTGAGAAATTGGAGAATCACACATATATATAAATCAAGCCAACATTTGAAGAACCACAAGATGGTGAGCACCATGGCTGACCCGAGGCATGAGGCCATTCCAAGCAACACTCAACCCCAACAAGGTGCGAGGCCGACCCCGAGGTCGGTCAAGGAGGAAAATCAAGAGCTTAGCACATGGGTCACCTTTGAGTTGCGCCCAATAGGAGCACTATGTGAGGATTTGATGAGCTAAGCCCGAGGAAGACCTTGGCGGTGCCCAAGGGAGCACTCAAGCCAATTGCAACACAATCGCTTTAGTTTCCTAGACTTCAATCAAGGCCACAAAATTATCTCCTAAGGAAGCAAAAGAGGTTCGACTCCTTGGATGATCGAACGAGCCCGACGGACGAAGAAGACCCACTCACTTAGGGCATGTGGAGCTCACATGAAGCATTATTGTGCTGAGGAAAATAGAGGCCCTCCCATGTGAGCTCGAATAAGCTCAAGGAGGCCCAAAGCCAAGCCAATAGTGGCTAACCTTGAGGCTCAAGATGGGGATGACTAACAACCGACCCCAATAAGGCTCAAGACTGATCATACGGCTAGCAGCAGAGGTCGGCCATCGAGACAATTAAGAGGTGGACTCGGCCAAGGAGACGGTAAACCAAGCCTGAGATACACAAGACCAATCTCGATGAACGAGGCGAAGGCTACAATAGGTAAACATTTTTTTGTGGAGGTCAGATTAGATTGTAGCTCGGAATTACTCTCTTTCGCTAACAATAACTCGCAGCACAAAGAGTGGAGGACTAATGATGGATATATTGGGAGCGGGTCTAAAGGAAACCGACCCGAGACAAGGAAGCGAGGCAACCCAGTCCGACCCGGGTCTGGACTCTCACTTGGCCTCGTGGCCTCAAGGGCCGAGGTCAGTGCCTGGCACCTTGGGTTCCAAGACCAAGTTCAAGGCCGAGCCCGATGCTCGGGGCCTTCGGGGTCCCAGTGCTCGGCCACCATGGCATGCACTAGGATGTGATTCTACAAATCTGAGGCTTTGTTGTACTGAGAGAAGAAGATGATGTACTTAAAGGTATGTAAATAAAACACAGCACTACAACATATAATATTCCTTACATTATAAATTGATTCTAAATGAAAATTATATTATAATCAACTATACATTATTTGACATGACTAATCTTACATAATAAAACCACACAATCAAATCAAGTCTAAATTTGAAGTAACATGTAATTAAGAAAGCACATATGACATGTATAAATCAAGCTAATATTTGAAGAACAACATGTTCATTGGACTCTACAGAGGATGCTCCATTGCTTGTTGCAGAAGATGAAACTGTTGTTACTTGTTGCTCAATCCATCCACGCCATTCATCAATGCATAATGGTTTACTAGGACCAATGCTTGAAAGTTTACGCTCTTCAACAAAGTTTAGAATATCTTCTGTTTCCCCGAAAATGATAGCTGCATCTCGAACACTTTCTAGCCTTTCCTCAATTGCACTGCTTATGCACTTAGTATATATCATATGCGGCAAATTATTAAGACAAGCCGCCAATATGTCTGCAATCATGCAAATTAACTTCCTAAACAATTCTTCAGCATGGCACTCACCATCTTCATAGTATAGCAGAATGGTTCGAGTAATTCTGTACATTGAATTTGCAGCTAAAACATTCGCAGGCCAATATAGTGGATTTTCCACTATCATTTTGTTCTCTTTAGAGCTAAACTCCATTACAATCCTTTCAGATACATTAGTAAGATCTTGAATAATATCCTTAACAGAATTTATTTCTCCCGTTTTTCTTTTAAGATCCATGTCTAACCATTTCCTATGAAGCTCAACTCCCACCCACACAACATCTGCTGCATTTTTAATACTTTTCAACCCACATTTCCCATCCAGGACATCTATGAGGCTTGCATAGCGGAGGCCTTCATTAGCACTGCTTACCAACCAATCAACATGTCCACTTGCGATGTTTGGAATTGCAATGGCGATGCTTGTTAGTGTCACCACCGGAAGTGTCCAACAATTCGGAGGTTCACTAGACAATAGACTTGAAACTCGATTGCTATCAAATTCTACCACGCCACCAAAAGAGAAACTTTGATTGAGAAGATTAAATAGGTTGTGTGGCCGTTGCTTGTTACCCATCTCTACAAGTTTATCCACCCTATTAATAATCCCTCTCAATAATTTTTTTGGGAATTGCTTTTCTCCTTCAAGTAGTATTACAAAGCAATTGAGATCTACCTCTGGTGTCCTCTTGTCATTTGAAACTTTCTTTTTGCGGAACAATTTGCCTAAATAATGATTAATTAATTTGCCTAAAGGATTAACTAAAAGTACTAATGGAAGCACAGAATAAAAAGAGATAACACTACAAAACTTACACCACATTACATTCAGATTCTGAATTAATATGCAAAAAGTCAAGATCAAAGATTTTATGCTGTGAATAAATTTTTTGAGTGTGCGTCTCTTAAACTTCATAAGTATTGATCTCTGCCTCCACTCCACCAATTTTTCCGTCCAATAGGACTCAATTGTGACTTCTTCTCTACTGATTCTGATCCCATTGTTCTCATACTTGTAACCAACCACACTAATCATGAAGATTGTAGCTATGACCACAGTCGGTAACGTGACATAATATTGTGAAAGTAAAATCATGTTGATCGAAGACTTATATTCAGATTGATTTCGTCTAGACGCCGAGTTAAAACCAGTCCTCACCCCATTAAAAAGTGATCGGAATGAAATAAATCCAGAAAATAGGCAGATGATATTGGTATAAACGAAGGTGACCAACCTTTTCATCAGAAGCTGGGGGCTACCAGTTGCTGCCATCACCCAATACTTTGTAATGCTCAATCTAAGCTCTTCAACTCTATAATGTTGTTGCCCAGCTTCCATCTGTCTCTGCCTCTCATCTGAAACTAGCTTCTGATACTTTGATTCTGCGCGTTTCTTAATTGCTGGAACTGCTAGACCCGTACACACAATTGTCATCCATGTGCAGAACAACAAAGCAATTTGGATGATGATTACCGAAGATGATTGGCGATCAAACAGATGGAAACGTAGTTGGATGTATAAATCGACAACCACGGTGATCACCAATATGCTCAAAGCGGTGAGGTTGGTTAAAATATCTGTGTTATTCATAGAGCCCAGAGAGGTAAAAAAATTACCCATCGCCACAGTTAAGAAAACTGTGTTCATAACTTTTGCCTGATTATCTAGGTAAGACGACTTGGGAGTTGTGAGATCGGCTGCCACCTTGGTAGCCACAGCTAATAGTGTCAACCAAGTTGCATTGAGAGTGAAGAAATTGCCGGAGAAGCGAAAATTAAATTTGGGAAAGGAGTTAATGAAGGTCAAACATGAGTTTAAGAACATTGCAAAGGAACAAGCCATAGACGCAGCCGCTACATAAACGCCTATAATTGGCATCGGAGAATCAATATCTCCCATATTTTTGCTACCTAAAGGACTATCTGCCAGTTGGTAGTAACTCATTTTGATTAAACTAAACTTTCAACTCCGGCCTATAGTTTAACTACCATAGATGGAATATGAAGGTATATATAAATGAACGCCAGGAAGACAACCAGTGCATTGGCTTATTTTCGAAGACCATTCATTCATATACGTAATATATACACGTGGCTTATTTTCCACGGAGAGGCTGGATTGCCGGCTTCTCCTTTGAGGAGAAGCCGGCAATCTGTTTATTATATTTTAAAGTATTTTTTAATTATTTTTTTAAAAATTAAATTTTACCTGTTATTACCTTGAGTTTCCCTGCAAAATAAGCTAAATGAATATCCCTATTGTGCATTGATGAGTGACGCCGGTGGGTGGAGAGACAAGATCCAATAGTTTCAGCTTTTGCAACAATTGATGAAACACCCTCCGCGATTGAGCCCACCGAGAGTGTAATTGCTCAAGTTCAGTCTTGATTTGTATGATACTTAGATGCTTTCATATGATACTTAGATGCTACCTTCAAATGTAGACTTGATTTATGTGTGGTTCTATTATGTAGACTTCATTTGTAAAAATAATTAAATATTAAAAACGTAGACAAATGTCATACTTATATGCTCAAATGTAATACTAATCGGAAATAAAATTGTTGCTACTTAATGTAATACTTTTAAGGGAAAATACAATACTTTTTACATTTGGATTAAAAAGTGTTACATTTTCCCTCAAAAGTATTATAATTTTCCCTTATAAGTAAGGAACACATGTCAACATTACTTATTATGAAAAATGTAATACTTTTTCTCTTATAAGTAACAAAATTTGTATTCTTGATTAGTATTATATTTGAGCATATAAGTATGACATTTGCACATATAAGTATGATATTTGCATGGTGTTCCGACCTGATCCGTCTCACAAATAGGGATCCGTGAGACGGTCTCACACAAGTGTGACCCCATATCATTTAGTTACTACTACGGCCAGATCTACTATGCAAAAGAATTTACATTGTAACTCTAAAATAATCAAGGTTAAAGCATTTATTGTGGTAGTGAATAAAAAATATCTAGCTCAAGAATATGGAACAGTAGAGAGTGCTCCATTGTATGTTGCAGAAGTTGAAATATTTGGGATTCGTCTCTCCATCCATCGACGCCAATCATCAATGTATAATGGATGGTCGGGACCAATGCTTGTAATTTGGCGCTCTTTGAAATGCTTCAAGATATTCTCAGTTTCACCCACAAGGACAGCTGCTTCACGGACATTTTTCTCCCTTTGCTCTATGGCATTGCAACTGCACTTGGTAGCTATCAAATGCGACAAATTGGTAAGACAAGCCGCCAATATGTCTGCAATCATGCAAATTAACTTTCGAAAAACCTCTTCAGGTCGGCACTCATCATTTTCATAGCATAGCAGAATGGTATTGCTAACCCTGTACATTGAATTAGCCGCTAAGACATTTGAAGGCCAATAAAGAGGATTTTCCTCACACCAAAACTCCATGACAATCCTTTCAGCTTCAACAGAAAGAGCTTGAATAATCTCCTTTGCAGAATTTACTTGGCCAGTAACTTTTGTCTCAAGATCAACGTCCAACCACTTCTTGTGAAGCTCAACTCCCACCCAAACTACATCCGCTGCACTTTTTATGCCTTTCAAGTAATGCTTCTCATCCAAGGCATCTATTAGGCGTACATAGTGGAGGCCTTCGTCAACACTACTTACCAACCAATCAACATGCTGGCTTTCGATGTTTGGAAGTGTAATGGCGATGCTCGTTAGTGTCACTATTGGAAGTGCCCAACAATTAGGAAGTTCATCATATAATAAACTTGAAACTCGGTTACTATCAAATTCTCTCACCCCGTCAAAGGAGAAACTTTGATTGAGAAGATCCAAGAGTTTCTTTGGCTGCTTCATCTTACCCTTCTCAATATGTACATCCACCGAATCAACAATGTTTTTCAAGAACGTTGCTGGGAATTTTTCTTTTTCTTCTCCTTCAAGTAGTATAAGATAGCAGCTATAATCTATCATCTCATCTGATGAGCCCCTAAGGACGACGATACATTTTTCTAAATGATACATGATAAATACAAATGGAAGCATGGTGTAATAAAAGACAACACAACTTAACTTGCACCACATGACAACCACGGTCTGGAGTCTAATGCAGAGTGTCAAGATCCAAGCTTTTATGTTGTGGAGAAATTTTCTAACCCTGCCTCTATTAATCCTCACAGGTATTGAACTCTGTCTCCATTCCACCAGCTTTTCAGTCCAATAGGATTCTATGATGAATTCTTTCATATTGATTTTGATCCCATTATTCTCATACTTAGAACATAAGATACGGAGAAGAATGTACCAATCTAGGTTTCCTATAATGGGAAAATATTGAGAGAATAGAATCAATTTTACTGACCACTTGTAATCAGATTCCTGATGACAGTGAGAAGTCCAATTATCAAATGCATCATCCATGAGAAACCGTTCTAAATCTGAAACAAAAGAACACAATTGACAGATGCACCCGACATAAATGAAGGTCGCCAACCTTGTCATCATAAATTGGGGGCTAGCAGAGGCTGCCATCACCCAATACTTTGTAATGCTTAATCTCATCTCTTCAACCGTGTGTTGTTGCCCTTCCAATAACTGTATATGATTATGAATTGTCTGATACTTAGATTCTGAGCGTTTCTTAATTGCTGGAACTGCTAAAGCCGAACACACAATTGTTATGAATGTACAGACCAACAAAACCATAATAAATAAGATTTTGGGAAATAATGAGAATTCGAGTACATGGGTACTTAGTTGGATGCATAGATTGACAAGAACAGTGGTTACCAATATGCCCAAAGCAGTGACATTGATTAGAATATCTTTGTCAGTCATGGAAGCCAGTGTGGTGAAAAAATTACCCATCGCCATGGTTAAGAAAGCAGTGCTACTGATTTTTGTGAGGTTATCTCTGGGTGAGGGCATCTGGGTTGTGAGATCTCCTGTGAGCTTGGTTGCCACGGCTAATAGAGTGAGCCAAGTTGCATTGAGAGCGAAGTATTTGCTTGAGAAGTGGAAGGTCTTGGTGTGTTTGTAGAAAGATAATTGTTTGTACATGGAGTTAAGGAGCATTGCAATGGAGCAGATGGTGGAGGCAGCTGCTGCATAAAGGCCTACAAATGGCATCGCTTTCTGCCCTTGCGTTCTCTTTGTATACATGGAACAGTCACCCATTTTGATTAAAGCTAGCTAGCCCACTTGCAACTAGCTTCAATTCTCACGTTCACCAGTGTGTGTGTATATATATATACACACACACACTAACTTTCAGGACAGCTGCAGTCTTCAATTCCAAGAAAATTAAATATTGCAAGATTACGTAATTCTTGGGTTTTCACGTTTGGCCTATCAAGAATTGACAAGCGTCTGCTGATCGAATGAAGTTTTCCTGGGATGCCTGAACCAAAAACACAAGATTAAGCTTTGATGGACTAATCTACGTAAGATCACAAATATTGTCTAAGCACACAAAATAAATCTACGAAAAACTTAACTCGGAGTAGCGGAAGCACAAGTCGTGTTGATCTCCAGCCAAAAGAAGGATTTTTTTTCCTTCGGAATTAAGTGGGAATAAAATTGTAATCCCCTCCAACCAAAAGCCCTAAAGGATAAGATTATTTTCTACAATTAAAAGCTTGTTTTTATTAGAGTTAAATACCAGTCAAGGTACTCCGAGTTTGGTGGCTTCGCCACCTTTAGTCCTAAACTTTCAAATTGATCATCTGTGGTCTTCCGAGTTTTAAAATGTTACCACCTATAGTCCTAAACTTTAAAATTGACCATATGTGGTCCTCCGACTTCAAAATGTTACCAATCATGCATGGTCCTCCGATTTCAAAATATTACCAACCATTAATTTACTCAGTCAACATCGTGTAAATAAAGGGACAAAAATGTCATTTCATGTTATTCTTACATTTATACGTGAAAATATAGCATTTGGACATAGCAAATGCATCTATTTTTTTCAAATAAATGATACCGTAGCTGTTGTGAAAGAATTAGCGGTTGTTTGGAGAATAAGAATTGGAAAGAAATCAGGTGCATTGTTGGGTCGAAAGGCTATATTTTCACTTAAAAATATAAGAATAACATGAAAGGACATTTTTACCCTTTCATTTACACAGCATTTTGAAACTCGAAAGACCATGATTGGCAACATTTTGAAACTTGGAGACCTACAGATGGTCAATTTTAAAGTTTAGGACTATAGGTGGTAACGTTTTGAAACTCGGAGGACCACATATGATCGATTTGAAAGTTTAGGACTAAATGTGGCGAAGCCACCAAACTCGGAGGACTTTGGTTGGTATTTACTCTTTTTATTATTTAATCCACCATGGGCATTACAGTAATTTTTGACAGTTTCCTTATCCATGGTAACTGCTTATCAAACAAAAAATCACTACCTTTAATTTAATTAAATAAAAAGACCATATTAGACCACATGTTCTCATCTGGGGATGGACTCTCAATTTGAAGGAATCTCTCTCTCTCTCTCTCTCTCTCTCTCTATATATATATATATATATATATATATATATATAGAACTTGTGGAAAAATTCAAATCATTAATTTTTATATGTATTGATGTAATAGGTAATGTTAATTTTTATTTATAATTTTAAGAATTTCAAATTTTAATATTAAAAATATTGGTTAATTAGTTAACCGATCAATCAATCCAAAAAAAAAAAAAATTGATTCGGTTAATTAGGTCAAAGAAATTCCAGTTCGGTTAATGATTAAATGTTTAGAAATTTTGGTTAATTTGGTTCGATTAACCGACCAATTAACCGAATGCACACCCCTACAAATGTGTACTAACTAGGATATACACATTTGGTTGAAGAGAATCATAATTAACTTGATTTAAAAGTATTGTGCTTTTTTCACTTTAATACTAGTCTATATTAGCTTCCCGTAATCATTTTTTAAAGCAATTAGCTATAGGCATTTTTATTCGTTAAAGAGTATTTTAATGAATTTACAGAGAAAACAAAGTTAATGTATGATGCTTTTGACTTAAAATTTGTTCTTCACTTATTTGATGTATGCATTGAGAGAAAATGGATGAATTTATATATTTACCCTTCCATCACCTATGATTTTAACAACTCTTTGAGGTGAGAGACTAAAATGGCCACCAAACAAACAATTTAGTGGTTAAATGAGATCACATGTATAATTAAGGTACTCATCAGTTGACTATTCTAGTACAATTGAGGGACTAAAATGATCATTGTCCCTTATAATTGTTTGTTATATGTTAAACTTAATACTTTTTATTTAAATATGATTAATAAAATTATTTTAATAATATAAATAAGTCACTATTATTTTTTTTGAAAAAAAAAATTAATAGTCACTATTAATTTAAAACTCAAAATCGTGTTGTTTTCTTGAATTTGGTATTATATTTCTAAAATTTAAAGATTTGAATATAATTTTTTAATTTAACAATAAGCCATATTCTACTTATATTTGCCTTCAAACTAATGTATCATTATTGTGTAGTGTTTGCTAATGATTATCCACTAAACATTAGAGTATTCTTAATTTTGATCTGATCGAGCTCCACCTGAACATAACATTTTAGTTGTTGCGCATGATGTTTGGAGCAACACTCAGTGGCCATAACTAGTCTCTTTGATTTACGAAAAAGTTTATATGTCTGAATGTTAGGTAAAATTCGTCTTGTGACTTTAACTAGTATAAGACCATAAGAAAGTAAATCATCATATGTTGTCCACAGCTGACCAGCTCAAATCGAGAACCAATAAGCACCTCTCTCAATGAGTTAAACTTGAAACCTTGTGGTATGAAATAAATGACCAAATACTCTTTACAAATGAAACTTAACCACTAGTCTTGAAATTTTTCTAGATAAGGTACTCATACCTCTAAGAGGACCTTATTAAAGCCAAAGAATGTTCATTTAACCAATAAAAAGGTACCAAAAAAAAAAAAAAAAAAAAAAAAAGAAGAAGAAGAAGAAGTTATAGACATCCTTCTTTGTTTTCATCTGTATAATCAACAATATATCGAAATGACACTATTAAACAATTAACAAGCCCATTTCCAGGAAATTATGCAATGAATCAAAGAAGTGGATGGAACTTTTCTTTATTTATTTATAGGCATCCTTCATTGTTTTCAACGCACAAATGTTGTTTCTATAACGTTGTTGACATCACTGCATATATGCCATGAAACTTCCAATGAATTTCAACTACCTGCAGGTCTGCCTTTTTTATATATGTGCCTGTATATTCCATCTAATTAAACCACCTAATAGCATTGCCAACCGTATACCAACAATGTCAAGTTTTTTGGACAAATAGAAGAGAGAAGGATGAGGATAAAAAAATAATAATAATAATAAAAAAATAAAATAAAAACAGAGAAAACAAGAAAAAAATTTGGAGTGGAACGGGCCCACTATACATGCTGGTGCATACACTAACAATATTTCTCTCTTTTTCTTTACAAAAAACTCTCCTACAAATTCAATTTCTTGTCTTTCCAACCTTCTCTCTCCTTCACCCAAAGAAAAAATCCCTCTACTGTTTTGGAAGGTAGTTCAAATAGCCAAGTTCAAATGCATTCAAGAAGAACTAAGTATAACACAAAATATAAAAGTGTTTGGTAAATTAGTTGTTAGCTGATAGTTGTTTGATATAATTTCTTTTCTCAAAAGACTAATTGAAAAGATTGCTTTCAGTAGCATTTTGAAATTTAGTATTTTGGACTTACAAAAACCTTATCAACCAAACATTTATATTGATTTTTAACCAAGTCAAACAATTAATAATGGTCAAATAAGCCAAAATTGATTGATAGGCTAGTTATTTACCAAACAGGGCCGTTGTCTTATTCTTATAGCAACAATACACATCCATGATCTTCGTGTACAATTGGGCTCTAATTATACAAGAGCCCATAAGCACTTCTCACAACAAGAACCCCAACTAATGCATCATATCATCCCAATTTACAATTTAATTCATCCAAGCATCGACAACAAGAGAGTTCAATCCAAATCCATGTGTGAATCTAGCTACTCATATTGGAAATTGAAAAGCAAATACAATTTGAAATGGAAGCCATTCCAAGCACAATTTAATTGAAGTAAATGTAGAATAAGTAAAGAAAAGCTTAGCTTTGATCAATTGAGAAATGGGAGAATTACACATATAAATCAAGCATGCATTTGAAGAACCACATGGTGGTGAGCACCATGGCTGACCCGAGGCATGAGGCCATGCCAAGCAACGGTAAACCCCAACAAGGTGTGAGGCCGACCCCGAAAAATCAAGAGTTTAGCACATTGATTGGTCACCTTTGAGTCGCCCAAGAGGAGCACCATGTGAGGATTTAATGAGCTAAGATCGAGGAAGACCTTCGCAATGTCCGGGGGAGCACTCAAGCCAAATGCAACACAATCGCTTTAGCTTCCAAGACTTCAATCGAGGCCACGAAATTATCTCCTAAGGAAGCAAAAGAGGTCTGACTCCTTGGACGACCGAATGAGCCTGGCGGACTAAGAAGACCCCCTAACTTAGGGCAGAGGGAGCTCATCACATGAAGCATTATTGTGCCGAGGAAAATCGAGGTCATCCCATGTGAGCTCGGCTAAGCTCAAGGAGGCCCAAAGCCAAGCCAATAGCGGCTAACCACAAGGCTCAAGACATGTATGAGTAACAAGCAACCCCAACAAAGCTCTAGACTGATCATGGGGCTGGTAGTGGAGGTCGATAATTAAGAGGTGGACTCGGTCAAGGAGACGGTGAACCAAGCTCGAGATACACGAGACTAGTCACGGTGAACGAGCGAAGGCTACAATAGGTAAACAATTTTTGTGGAGATCGGATTAGATTTAGCTCAAAATTACTCTGACGATGACTCGCAACTCGGAGAGTGGAGGACTGATGAGGGATATATTGGAAGTAGGTCCAGAGCAAACTGACCCGAGGTAAGGAAACGAGGCAACCCGGTCCAACCCAAATCTGGCCCCTCACCCAGCCTCGTGGCCTCAAGGGTCGAGCTCAATGCTCGAAGCCGAGCCCGATGCCTTGGGGTCCAGGACCAAGTCCAATACTTATCAACATACACGACCAGGACCACGAGGCCGAGCCTTCCCGTGGTCTAGGGGTGGCTACTGGATAGTGAGTAGGTGTTTGGGAGGTGCATGGACTCGCTCAAGAGGTCCCAACCACCTACCTTATTCTTGTGGGGTAGTTAGAAAGCGGATTAGTATAAATTTAGTCATTGTTGTCATGTTTTTTTTTTTTTTTTTGAAAACCAAAATGAAATCGTATATTAAGCATTACCAGTATCCTTACAAACTGAAACAGACAGAAAAGAAGGAATAGAATCAGACCATTCGATCCTTTCTACCCCTGGATTACAAAGAGCTTTTCGTGCTAAAACATGAGCAGATCCATTTCCAGTTCGAGGAACAAACACAAAACTAACTTGAGGAAGCTGCTGAATCAACATCTTAATTTCCTGAATGAGTATCCCAAATGGAGAAAGAGTCACACCATTTGCAGCAGCACGAGTAACCACCTCGAGCATCTGTCATTGTTGTCATGTTAAGAGATCTCAAATCCTCTTTGTCAAGTCTTAATACAAGCTTTGTCTCCACGACCAATATTCTTGTCTTTACATTTGTTCTTTTATCATATTCATTTATTCCTTTTAATTATTGAGTTAATTAATTCGGACTACCCGAATTAATTTAATCTATCACATAGCAAATTGTATGAAAGCTTCAATGATGCATAAATATTGATTTAAAGTTTTGGATAAAAGCTTGTGCCGTATTTTGAGATTTAACAAACCATTTATTTTAGATGCACCATTAGAGAAAAAAAATTGTTGTATTTTGTAGACTTTAGACAACTTCTATCTGTGATTCCAAAATTAAGCATACAGAATATCGTTAAGGCAATGAACTCTCATTCTCATTTGATTATGTATCAGGAATTAAAAGTGAACCTTGCCAAGAATGTGATAATATTTCATTGGTTATAACTTTGGTAAACTGTTGGTTATAATAACTGATAAAAAAATATTTTGAATAAGGCTTGCCATCCCCATTAGAAAATTATCCCACTATTATCCAGCATACAAGACCATAGAACAAGTCATTATATTCAACTAACTACACAATGTTCTACTAAAATAATCATTGTTAAAGATTATATATATATATATATATATATATATATATATATATAGAAATCTGTTCAAATGTGGCCGTGCCTTCCCGTGCGGCCGTGCGATTTACACCACTCAATATGTTAAGAAATGCACCACAATGAAAATGCATAAAAACACATCATAACTCCCCTGTTTCTAATTGTGCATTTCTTAACACTGTGTGGTGTATTTTTTCATACGTAGTGGTGTATTTTTGGTGATGTGTACCTAATAGTGTATATTTGTGTGGTGTATTTCTTAACATTCAGTGGTGTAAACCGCACGGGAAGGCACGACCACACCTGATTATGACCCTCTATATATATATATATATACTAGTATTATACCCGTGCGATGCACGGTCTAAAGTTAAATATTGTTATGTGATTTTATTACGTAGTTTACAATGATATAATCCATAGAACTAACTTTGTTTATATGTTGTAATTTATGTAATAGGAGCTAATTTAAAAAAACATTATAAAAGAAATACTTTATAGTACAAAACATTAATTTGTAAAGGAAATTTACAAATTATTAAAAACTTCATGGTACACAACATTGGTAGTGTAGTTACTACTCTTACCTCCTTCATTGGGTATTAGAATTTTTAACCCAGAAGGGTTACTAATCCTTGAAGCAGCCACATATAGTTGACCATGAACAAATACGGGTTTCTTTAGTAGTAGCCCGACGTGTGTTAAAGTCTGTCCTTGGCTCTTGTTGATAGTCATTGCATATGACAGCATTAGGGGAAATTGCCTTCTTTGAAATTTAAATGGCAATCTTGTATCAGTTGGAGTCATGGACATCCTTGGTATCAACACGACATTACCGGCACTGTGGCCTCTGACAATCTTTGCTTCTACAACATGATCAGATAACTTAGTAATGATCAATCTTGTACCATTACAAAGTCCCATTGAGTTAGTAATGATCAATCTTGTACCATTACAAAGTCCCATTGAGTGATCTATATTTCATCTTGTACCATTACAAAGTCCCATTGAGTGATCTATATTTCTCAACAACATTACGGGAGACCCAATCTTCAAAGTTAAAGAGTGGTTGGGTATGCCCGAAGCTTTCAACCCGTTTAAAAATTCTGGAGTGTGCATATCATATAGTATACCCCCGTTTAAAAATTCTGGAGTGTGCATATCATATAGTATACCATTCGTTGAGTCAGACTTACAAACACTGTCGCAACTTAGGTATGTATGGCTCTCAACAACATGCAAATCACTCATATACTCATTTACCACATTGACCACATCTAGTGTTGGCGCAAGTATGGCACGATTCTCCATTTGTTGAAAGTCTGATCCGCCCTGCCTGAACATAGGGAATACACTATCCACTATTGTAGATATGTAGTCACCATCTGATGGCAATAACATTTCTTTCGGTATTTCAACTTTTGCATGGCCATCATTACGTCCGCCTAAAGTTCCATTTCCTATATCAGCCAACCAAGCAGCAAACTGTTCAATATGCAGTTTATTGGCAGACGCATCAAGTGTTCTAAGACGCAGGTTCTTTGTCAGGCGTAGTACTCGGCATGACTCCCACAGGTAAGATGAGTTGATTGCAGCAGACACAATATCTTGCCGAGAGCCTTTAGGAACGACCGGTAATATCTGCCTGAAGTCACCCCCTAATACCACTGTCTTCCCGCCAAATGTCTTATGCACGCTCTGAGGATCGCTATACCGCATAAGGTCTCGCATTGTCTTATCCAGAGCCTCAAAACAGTGTTTGTGCATCATGGGTGCTTCATCCCATATGATTAGCTTGGCTTGGATTAGCAGTTCGGCCAGTTGACTACCTTGACTAATGTTGCACGTGGAATCCTCGTTAACTGCAATTGGAATGGCGAACCTTGAGTGAGCTGTTTGACCTCCTGGGAGTAGTAATGATGCAATACCACTTGATGCAACATTCAGTACAATATCACCTGCCGATCTTATCTTCGAAGATAATGCTTTCCAAACAAACGTTTTTCCTGTACCTCCATAACCATATACAAAGAACAACCCCCCACTTTGATTTTGTATATCACTTAGAATGGTGTCGTATACAACAAACTGCTCATCAGTTAATTGACTCTCCATCTTCTCACTTTCTTCTCTCATAGCCTGCCTGTCGTAGTTAAGCTCATCAAACAGCAATCGATTGTTAGCCAATAATGCATCATCATAATTTGGATTTGGCATTTGCGGGTAATCTTTCAAACACTTGTTGTACAGCTGCAATAAAAGCTCTAGTTCAAGAAGACCTAGGTTTTTCTTCTCATCATCAGACAATCGCAACCCTGCAGTTTTAAAAATAAGACATAGATATCTTATTCACGATAGAGCAAAACATTAATCGTTATGTCAACTATATGACTTGAAATGGAATTAAGAAATTACCCATGTCTTTCAGCACTAATCTCCTGTTATATTGGCAATCCTCACATAGATGGTGCCAGACGTGATTCCACACATTCTCAGGTCGATTCACCAAGTTTGCAGTGAGTAATATGACAAATAATTTCCTCAAAGATTGGGCAGTAGACCAATTACTTGCTTCATTAATTGCATCAATGTATTCTCTATCATCGTCTAGCAGCCCTCTAGCATAGCATGCATCTCTAAAAGTTGGGTATACAACACCTTGAACTGTCTTGATGTCTTGAAAACTCGTCGGACCACGGACTACGTTTAAAAGACATCTCAAGTAGTAAACTTCACCACTACCAGGAGGTACAAAAAATATGCGTCCAATAGAGAAACCCCTCTTCCTAGGATGTCATTCCCTAATATCTTTCTTCCACACAAATTTACTTGGCATGTCAATATAAGCCAACTCTTTAGCAGATGCATATTTCTTGTTAGCATCAAACCATGCGGTGAACATACTTTGATTGACAGTCGGTCTATTAAGCACATTTTCAATCCTATCATCATCCTCAAAAACAACTGTTTGGCAGTCTGGCAAATGGAAGCTTAGTCTCTCAACGGGGGGGTGCCTAAGCTGTACATCGAAACTCAACAATCGCCAAGCTGCCTCGCACGCGGACACGTATCGACAGTCGTAATACATTGTAATTTCATCCACGGCTACATTTTCGTTTTCATCATTTGTGGTCTTGTAGAATTCAGCAGTCACCCTATCATTCCCTTTGTTGACATACTTGAACAAATATTTGATTGATCTTGATTGGTTGCACCATTCAACGTTTATATGTGCCTTGTATTTCAACAGTAGATATCTATTGTGCGGAACACAGTACCTGCTGTCCAAATGCACCCCATTTCTTTCGACTGTTGCACCATTGTCACGACGCCTGTAGATTGGGTAACCGTCATCATCCAATGTGGATACCTCAACAAATTTTTTGGGAAAATGTTTAGAGCACTTTTTATTGACCATGCACGGAGATTTAGGTCTTTCTTGTCCACATGGCCCGTGCATCATAAATTCCCCAACAGCTTTATAATACTCATAGTCTTGTTCCTTGTTAGGTATTTCGGCAGATATGAACTCATCCATGTGATTAGCTGAAAAGCCTTCGGTCAATCTTTCTAGGAATATGAGTATGTGAGCGTGTGGTAACCCACGTTTATGAAATTCTATAGTATACACCACTGTATAACCAAAAAAAAAAAAAAACAAAAATCAGAACACATATGGTAAATAGAAAGAGCATATACATAGTCAATTCTTTTTTATTGTCATATTTAAAGAAGGCATTAAAATAATTTTATGAAATACCTGCGGTTACAATACCAAATAGCTTGCCATTGCGTATCTCTTTCACTAAAGCATCCAACTTCATCTTGAAGACTCTAGATACAATGTCTGGCCTATCTTCTGCATTGAGGTTGCATTTGTCCATAAATCTTTGAATCTCAGGCCACTTAGGATTGCATGTGAATGTTATAAATAAGTTAGGATACCCCTTATGTCTGCAAATGGCCATTGCATCCTGATAATTCTGTATCATATATCGAGCACCCCCTGTGAAAGTCGAAGGTAATATGATCCTCTTACCTTGCTTGTTTGTATC
This sequence comes from Ipomoea triloba, assembly GCF_003576645.1. Classification (NCBI taxonomy): domain Eukaryota; kingdom Viridiplantae; phylum Streptophyta; class Magnoliopsida; order Solanales; family Convolvulaceae; genus Ipomoea; species Ipomoea triloba. The sequence continues at coordinate 30,776,392 of NC_044924.1, read as the reverse complement.
AACCTCCCCCCTAGTCAGAGCATCAGTCAGCCCCTTGTATGCCTCACACCGCAATGCCTTCTGATTATTGCGAATGTAAAGTAACCTGCCGGATTCCACCATGGTGTAAGCATCAACCAGGAACTGTTGATACAGTCGTCTCGCATATAACATTGTTGACAGTTCACTGAACCTGTCGTGGATTCTGTAAGCAAAATATTCCCGCTGGGAAACACGAACCCTAGCGCCAGTTGTTTTTGTAGCTGTAGTACAGTACTGGATATCTTCACGATAACCATCTTCGCCTAACGGGAACAAAATAGGATATTGCAACGGCAAGTATGCTGGATTGAGCTCGTTTATTCTCTTAAGTGACCCGGCCTTTGTCTCCACTATTATATCTCGTTGCCCTAGTGTAGGGTCTAGATCGCCAACAATTAAAGCAGCAACCTCAGAAGCAGTGGGCAAATTGTATGTTCTGGCATCACTCTGCCGCCTACCAATCAGCCTCATCTTAAAATTTACTTGTGGATTGTTGTCAATCTGAGCTTTTGCCTATCGAAAAGATTGCACCAACACATTGTGCTCATCTAGATCTTGCTTGATATCTTGAACTATATCAACATGCGTTTTGTCCTTCATTTCAGCACCACTATTTGATCAATAGGAATACATTAGTTAAAGAGATTCTTGTAATAATTTTGTGGAAGTAAAAAGTAATCGATGAGGTTATACAACAAATACAAAATTTTAATACCTGAATGCATTGATGCGGTTCTCTACCTCGTTCTCCGTGTCATGGATGTATAACTGAGCAAACTTCGGGCTCTTACCAACATCTGGCAGTAGTCCTCCCATTAAATGGTAATTTTGCCCATTTATCCTAAATATCGGTGGGCAATTCCCAAGGTTGATGGATTTATCTACCTTAGCCCCCAACGACGTAAAAGAAAACATGTTATTGTACCTCCTTATGTGTTTTAAAAATTCATTCCGTTTGGTGCCTCTTTCAAAGAATAAGTTGAAAATCCTTTTTGGAGGTAAAGACATTTTGGGTAGTTTGATCTTCCCATGACCGTAGAACGTTGAATATTTAGTTGTTCCGCTACGCACAGCCTTATTAACACGCTCCTCAAACCAATAGATTGCGTTGCAGTGTTCGCATATATTGTTTGGGTCACCAATATCCATGTAGGCAACTGCAAAAATGCAATCATCTAAGATATATAATGCAATTTGATTAAATAAAGTGTAAAAAATTAATAAAAATTAATTTTGAAGTCTGCAATTACAATAGCATACCAAGAGTTGGTGTTGGTGGTATAACCAACTCATTGTCTGGTTCAAAGCATTGACATGTAGGGTGTTCATTACTGTTGAAGTGTGATTCTGTTTGCAAAATGACACAATAAAAAACAATCGAATATGAGCATTAACTAAATAACAATATTATATCACATGTTTTGCCGAATGAAAATATGGCATTTATTATGCTAAATGCACTAATAACAATTCATTGATATTTTCTGAACCAATGAACTAAACAATTGTAGGCAAGTATTTATGAAATTTCGAATAAATAGTTAATAACGCAATCATACGTACCTTCATTGGGTAGCGGCAGTTGTTCATGTTCGTTGTCTGCCTGGGAGAAATCTTGTGCTAGATTGCGAACTACTAAATGGTCATCAACTGTATGATTGACATGGCTTTTGCCAGTTTCTATAGCTGTTGTACAAATGAAAAGCGTTATTCAACATTATTTAACCATGTATCATTGCTAATAATATCTAATAAGGGATTACTATACACATAATAAAACTAAATGACCCTATCCGAACTACCTAATAATACAGTAACATATAATAATGTTAACTTAATTTTCTACACGTAGAGTACATATGGCATTTATTTTGATTCAGAGTGTTGTAGGATACAGAATTGCAATCCTGAAATAAATTAGTATTTAACAGATAGAAACAGTTCACGTGTCTTTCAATTCAAACAGATTGTACTTCATGCAATTGGATATAAAAAGATTGTACACATTATGAAGTAGAATAACTAACCTCTTGAGACATCGGTTAGAGTACCGTTCACTCTTGTTAGAGCAGAATTTGACAAAGGTCCATCATTGGTGTACGGGGTCCCGTTGTTTGACTGCGTCGGGTATACCATTCCATGAAACCGGCGTTTAGTGGGGTCCCCTTTGAACATGCAAAAAATATCTCAATTGATGCATGCGAAAAATGTATTTATTATGACATAATAATATGGACAGAATTGATAACTAACCATTAGTCAAATCGTGTAACGGGATTTTTTGTTTTTTCTTCAATCCTATTCAATATATCCAAGTCGGTCAACACATAATATAATTCTTAAAAACATTTATAGAACCGTTATTAAAATTTATTAATATGGAATAAATCTCGTGTACGAAATGAATTTCCGCATACCTTTTAACTCATGTGACGTCTCTGATGTGTTATTCATGCAAATAATACTGGATTTGATTAAGTTACCACCTGAAAATTATCATGTCGTTGAGTCAAATACGTTGTTTGTAATATTACAACAATGTCTACAATTTCTCTACAAATGAATGGTTATAATAAATTAAAAGATATAAGAACTTACTGTTAGTCAGGATGCTCAAAGGTGAATTGGTTGTATTCTTAAAAACAGCGGAAATGCACGAAACTTGCGTCTGTACGCCTTTCCCATTGTTTGGAGTGTTATTATAAGTATCCGTTATTCGCGCATTGCTTGTGTTCTCTGAAATATTACAACAATATAATCTATTTATTAGGTCGATAGTAAACAACAAAGTCTGCCCGTTACGATGTTATTATCAGTACCATAGATACACAAATATTAAAAAAATAACACAAAAAGTAATCAAAATCACATAAATATATAATTACCTAATATTATATAATTACCTAATATTATATATATATATATAATAATCCATTAGCTAAACAATTTTGGACCCAAAAAAAAAAACGCAGAGCTATCGTGTCGTTGCATCTGCGATTTCCCTTCAGACCAAACCCAACGCTGGCAGTGCTATTTCCATTTTGTGTATCGTGGTTACCAAATCGATGTTCAGATCGATTTTGTGTACTAAAGTGGAGCTGTATGAGCTCCACTTCGGTCGATCTACCCAGACTTCGACACAGAGATGGCGAAATCCACAACCGGAATCCCATTGTTAGGTTTTCATTCGCAGATTCCGATGATCAGCGATTATGATTTGTGGATCTAATGAATCGAGCTACGGTTACTGGTAATTAATGAATTTCTTGATGAATTCGTTAAATTCTGTGCTGTTTTTGTTTCACAGGTTAGATCTGTTCTACATATGTGGACTAATTGATTCCAGCCTAAGGATTACACAGAGCATTTAGGTACGGTTCTCAAATTTTACAATAATATTAGTTCTTGCTAGTGTCAGCTCTTATACTGTATACAATAGCTATAGTTTACATTAAGGAATTCATAGTTCTTAAGAAAATGAAGTATTGTTTAGAACAGTTTATGATATAAACCTCAAAATTTGATGAACTGTACATGCTAGTGAATACAAATTTGATTCTTAGATAATATGAACTGAAGTGATTAAGGTGATAATGTATAAGGGAATGCAAAAGTGATTTGAGATTACTGTAGAATACCTTTGTTCTGAGTTTGATGTTTCCTTTTGATGCCTATGACTGCTGAACAGGTTATCTGCCTCATATTTGCATTCCCCAATTTGTATCTAGGGTGATTTGGGACAAAACTGTTTTAGCTGTAGTTGGGATTGGTATTTTAATACTTCCTACAGGTTTTTGACTGGATAGATAATATGTAGTTGAAGGCATGAATACCAAAAGACCCTAACATCATTAAGGCAGAAAAGCATAAAGATTACATAGTAGTACTACCACAGTATTTAATTTCATAGTCCACCCACTTAAAAAATGAAATAAGTTGTAGTTCTTGAGTTAAAGTGTAACCTAGATATTATAAAGAATTATTTAAGCACCAATAATTTGATTTTTGTATTATATGTTTCTAATGTATTAATTTTGTATACCGATTATTAATAGCAGATTTTTTTATTTTCAGCCCGAGAACAAAGATTTTAGAGCTGCAGGGGGAGCTGTGTTGGAGCTGAAGTTTATATGTAACCTCCTTTCTTTCATACAATATGAAATAAGTTGTAGTTGTAACCTCCTTTCTTTCATACAATATGAAATAAGTTGTAGTTCTTGAGTTAAAGTGTAACCTAGATATTAGAAAGAATTATTTAAGCACCAATAATTTGATTTTTGTTTAGTTAAACTGCAATTATTAGTTTGACCTTTAATTATTTCTTAATGCTGCTACTAACACCTCCTTCTATTTGGTTTAGTTTGACTCTGACAGTACTGTCCCACCATCTCCTATGCAGATCTGTTATTGTGAAAGTCATGCCTTCAAAAGGACTTAAACTATTATCACCAATTTTAAAATTGCTAATAAGGTATGTCATATTATAGTTAAGATTGTAGTTATTAACCGTATATGGTATTAACCAAGTATGCTCATAGTTATTTAAAACACCAATGTTTACCTATGAGTCATGTAAGAGTACAAAGCAAAACACTATCTTAAAACACAAATATCGCGCTTTTTAAGATAGTGTTTTACATAGTACTTTGTGTTGTTACATGACTCATCCCTAATAGTTTAAGTTGAAGAATACAAACTATACAATAATAATAACTATTTCTAATAGTTAATACTATCTATTACACAAATTTGGAAAATGAATACTTCTAGCCAAGTTAAGTCAACATTTTTTTATTCTGCACTAAGAGAACTACGGTAAATGTTCTAATGCAATCTCTTTTTACAGAAAACCTAACTAATGCAGTTCGCAAATTGAAAGTCCGTGATTTTGGGCTTCCTCAGCTGTCATTTGTTGATGCCACATCTGCTGTTTACTGGACTGTATGAGTTTCCACTGTTTTAAAGTTTCTGAGTTTAGTTTTATAAATTTGTATACCGATTATTAATAGGGGATTTTTTTATTTTCAGCCCGACAACAAAGATTTTAGAGCTGCAGGGGGAGCTGTGTTGGAGCTGAAGTTTATGTGTAACCTTCTTTCTTTCATACAACAAATTTTATCATATGAAGTGATACACTATTCTTATAGAACTAAAAGAATATTGAGTAACCTTTTTTATTTCTTCTAGATAGAATGTAAAGATTTAAGATATTAAGATATTTAGTTGAAATGGAAATTAATACTTATTCTACTGAAAATGAAATGCTTTTGTAGTGAAAATAAAAAGTCTTGCTTTTGTAGTGAAAATAAAAAGTATTTTCTGCATTTGTTAATCCAGGTTTGTTAATAGGACGTACTTTTTTTTTTCATTTGCATTTAACTGTGCGTGTTAAGGTTTTCCGTTGCCTTTATTTGAGCAAGTGCGTTAGAGTGCGCTTGTAGTGCATTCTGTTTATACATAACAGGTTGTAAAGGGTTTCGAATACACAGCAGCCATATGTACTTTGTCTCCATTAGTAGACGTTAATGTTTCTAAGCAGTTCATGGCTCAATAATGCCTGAAGCATGAATAAAAAACAGTATTTCTGGGATTGAATTTTATTCTTTTAGTGTATTCTTACATAGAAATTCCAACGCTAGTGCATTAATGGTTTTAATTGGTCTGATTGGGATAATAAGATCCTACAGAAACACTACATGCTTGCTAAATAACACTAACTAAAGCTTCAATTGAGTTTGTTAATGAATATGACCTTGCTAACAGATCATACTTCTTTTTTTCATTTTACTTTAAGTGTTAGTGTTGTGAAGCTATTAACACTAACTAAAGCTTCAATTGAGTTTGTTAATGAATATGACCTTGCTAATAGATCATACTTCTTTTTTTCATTTTACTTTAAGTGTTAGTGTTGTGAAGGTTCGAATAGCTGATTTATTTCCATTATGGTTCCAAACTGGAACCATTTATTTACTACTGTTAATATTTCACAAATAATTTATGTTAGAAATCTTTATTCATTGCTATGTACTATCTATGTGATTAAGTTATGTATTCTCAATTTAATAGCATATAGGTACTATTAATACAGAAGGAAGAAAGGAATACACAGAGCATGCAAAGGTAAGGTGTACATTTATTTATAGCAGATCAAATACAAAAGTAAAAAAATGATTGGATAAAAAAAGTAAAAACAATGATTGGATAAAAAAAGAGTATTTGACATTTACATTTACATTACTACTCATACATTGTTTTAGGAAAAATACTTCAACATGGAGTCTTGGAATACAGAATCTTTACAGCNTGACTGGATAGATAATATGTAGTTGAAGGCATGAATACCAAAAGACCCTAACATCATTAAGGCAGAAAAGCATAAAGATTACATAGTAGTACTACCACAGTATTTAATTTCATAGTCCACCCACTTAAAAAATGAAATAAGTTGTAGTTCTTGAGTTAAAGTGTAACCTAGATATTAGAAAGAATTATTTAAGCACCAATAATTTGATTTTTGTTTAGTTAAACTGCAATTATTAGTTTGACCTTTAATTATTTCTTAATGCTGCTACTAACACCTCCTTCTATTTGGTTTAGTTTGACTCTGACAGTACTGTCCCACCATCTCCTATGCAGATCTGTTATTGTGAAAGTCATGCCTTCAAAAGGACTTAAACTATTATCACCAATTTTAAAATTGCTAATAAGGTATGTCATATTATAGTTAAGATTGTAGTTATTAACCGTATATGGTATTAACCAAGTATGCTCATAGTTATTTAAAACACCAATGTTTACCTATGAGTCATGTAAGAGTACAAAGCAAAACACTATCTTAAAACACAAATATCGCGCTTTTTAAGATAGTGTTTTACATAGTACTTTGTGTTGTTACATGACTCATCCCTAATAGTTTAAGTTGAAGAATACAAACTATACAATAATAATAACTATTTCTAATAGTTAATACTATCTATTACACAAATTTGGAAAATGAATACTTCTAGCCAAGTTAAGTCAACATTTTTTTATTCTGCACTAAGAGAACTACGGTAAATGTTCTAATGCAATCTCTTTTTACAGAAAACCTAACTAATGCAGTTCGCAAATTGAAAGTCCGTGATTTTGGGCTTCCTCAGCTGTCATTTGTTGATGCCACATCTGCTGTTTACTGGACTGTATGAGTTTCCACTGTTTTAAAGTTTCTGAGTTTAGTTTTATAAATTTGTATACCGATTATTAATAGGGGATTTTTTTATTTTCAGCCCGACAACAAAGATTTTAGAGCTGCAGGGGGAGCTGTGTTGGAGCTGAAGTTTATGTGTAACCTTCTTTCTTTCATACAACAAATTTTATCATATGAAGTGATACACTATTCTTATAGAACTAAAAGAATATTGAGTAACCTTTTTTATTTCTTCTAGATAGAATGTAAAGATTTAAGATATTAAGATATTTAGTTGAAATGGAAATTAATACTTATTCTACTGAAAATGAAATGCTTTTGTAGTGAAAATAAAAAGTCTTGCTTTTGTAGTGAAAATAAAAAGTATTTTCTGCATTTGTTAATCCAGGTTTGTTAATAGGACGTACTTTTTTTTTTCATTTGCATTTAACTGTGCGTGTTAAGGTTTTCCGTTGCCTTTATTTGAGCAAGTGCGTTAGAGTGCGCTTGTAGTGCATTCTGTTTATACATAACAGGTTGTAAAGGGTTTCGAATACACAGCAGCCATATGTACTTTGTCTCCATTAGTAGACGTTAATGTTTCTAAGCAGTTCATGGCTCAATAATGCCTGAAGCATGAATAAAAAACAGTATTTCTGGGATTGAATTTTATTCTTTTAGTGTATTCTTACATAGAAATTCCAACGCTAGTGCATTAATGGTTTTAATTGGTCTGATTGGGATAATAAGATCCTACAGAAACACTACATGCTTGCTAAATAACACTAACTAAAGCTTCAATTGAGTTTGTTAATGAATATGACCTTGCTAACAGATCATACTTCTTTTTTTCATTTTACTTTAAGTGTTAGTGTTGTGAAGCTATTAACACTAACTAAAGCTTCAATTGAGTTTGTTAATGAATATGACCTTGCTAATAGATCATACTTCTTTTTTTCATTTTACTTTAAGTGTTAGTGTTGTGAAGGTTCGAATAGCTGATTTATTTCCATTATGGTTCCAAACTGGAACCATTTATTTACTACTGTTAATATTTCACAAATAATTTATGTTAGAAATCTTTATTCATTGCTATGTACTATCTATGTGATTAAGTTATGTATTCTCAATTTAATAGCATATAGGTACTATTAATACAGAAGGAAGAAAGGAATACACAGAGCATGCAAAGGTAAGGTGTACATTTATTTATAGCAGATCAAATACAAAAGTAAAAAAATGATTGGATAAAAAAAGTAAAAACAATGATTGGATAAAAAAAGAGTATTTGACATTTACATTTACATTACTACTCATACATTGTTTTAGGAAAAATACTTCAACATGGAGTCTTGGAATACAGAATCTTTACAGCAATTGTAGAAGATTATAACTGACCACTAACCTGCAAAAAATATATATATATATATGCATACAGTATACTTTAAATTCAACAATATAGGTACTGGATGAAAATATTTAATACAACCCCAAGATTCATCAAGTAGCAAGTCCAAAACATGACTAAAACATAAAAACAGTCTTAACAGTCTTAAAAATTAAAAGCAAGCAAAACATAAATTTTTTGAAACAAAAAGTCACAGTCCATCCATGTTCATTAGAAACATCTTTTCAATCAGTCTTCTCAATCTTCACTTTAGTGTCTTTCACTTTCTTGCAGCACTTGGTGGAAGAGAACTGATCCAGCAAACTTCTCTTCACCGGTCCATCAGAGGTTTCAACATTCTTCATAGGTGGCAGCATCTGTATCGGGCTCTCAGCTTCATCACTGTCAAACCCCTGAAATGGATAAACAGAAATTCAAATTGCAAGGTATTCTCTTCTTTCTAATGACGATGTACAAATTAAATGAACTATCAGTTACCTGTAGGAATTCCTCATCATCATTACTTAATTGCACAGTAGAGTTAAGTTCCTTGTCATGGGCCTCCAAGAGTTCCTTGCAATACTGTTGAACAAACTTGCTTTCAGTGTTAATCTTTAAAACTGGGAAGGCATAGGACAGATTGATAAATTGGTCTGTATTTGCCGAGACTCTAAATAGCATTATCCTGCCAATTAATGCCTTGATCTCCTTTAGTGGACCTGGAGTCTGTAATTTAGAAATGAAAAATATTAATAGTATAAAACTATTATGTCTAAATAAGGAAAAATTTTTAGAATGGAAAATTTTGATAAGGATACTTACATTCTTATTCCTCTGGTATAACTCAGTGGCAGATGTACCAATAAGTTCCATGCAATCTCTATCCCACAACAAAAAGGATGCAGTACCTTTGAGGTCAACAACCCTAAGTCTAATTTTGTACCCTAAGTCTAATAAGTCATGTTACATTTGAAACATTTCAGAACACCTTCTGAAATTTTAAGTTTCTTATTGCAACCCGGTTTTCTACATGAAGTATAACACCAATCATTGGACTTTTCAATGCCATTTATCTTGGCAGCAACCCAGAATTCTCCATGCTGCAAAGAGAAATTATAATCTGTTAACTTATATCTTATATATTATGATACGAAATCAGAACAAATAAAGTGAAAAGAATTTTTTTTTTACCATTTCATTCCCATATATCTCAGAAATGGTAGTCATCTGCATTGTTGTACTGGTTGACTCTTCAATACTGTTTGTGAAACTGAAGCTTGTCATTGAACCAATACTGCACATTGGAGTTTGTTCACCAATGTCCACCAGACTGTAGTAGTTTTCAGCATTTAAAAGAAAGAAATCTGAATAAAAAACAATAGAAGAAAAGAAAATGTATTAAAGTTTATCATACCTCTCTTTGAAGTTCTGAATCTCAGGGCAGTCCACATCAATTAGAAGTTTAGTAACATCATATGAAGATGATATTTTCACATCACCATCTACAAATATAAAATATATATGGTCAATAAACTGTTTAAATCAACTATCTAATAAGCAAACAATGAAATATGGTTTTTACTAACCTCTAGCACCAAGCTTGATTCTGCAGAATTGGATTAACACTACAACAGGGTCCTTTGAAGCAGATCTGTACAATGGTTCAAGTTTGGCCACGTGTTCATCCCAAAAGGTACAGTTCAAACGACTACCCCTATTTGAATGCATTTAACATATTGTTAGTTAAAATGAAATACAAATGAAATGAAAGTAGATGAGTATTTTGTTGACTTACATTGCATCTTCTAAAACAAAGTCTATGAGGACAGTATTCTGTCCAGAAATTGTTTTTTCTTGGGGAGCACGTATTTCAACAATACGGCCAATTAAATCTAATAAAATTATAATAAAGAAAAAAGCTCAGCAGACAGGAAGATAAAACAAAGTGTATGCTGCCATATCTAATAATCTAATAATATGTATTAGAAATAAACAATAGAAATAGAAATAGTATGCAGAGAAAAAAAAGCTTACCAATCAACTCCTTGACATCTAGTGATGGATTACCTTTCAAAGTATGGAATGGTCTCGGTCTGAACATGTGGTAAGGGAAATTATCTGACCTAGATTCTTTCATGATAGTCTCGTGATTGAACTGCAGCATGAACTCATGCATGCTAGTCTTATAGGTATGCCAATTTGCAACGACATAAAAGTTCTTGAAACAATAGACATTTCCTTCTAAAAAGCTTTCTGGGAATTTTGGTAAAACATCCTTTGGTATACAGGCATGGATTACTGTTGCCTGAACATAGCAAGTGTTACACACTAAACCCTAAATCTATAAATCTTATATGATCAAAATACTAAATAATGAATTTTTTTTTGCAGAAATTCGGATGATGAAAGATACCTCTTCGTCGTGCAGCACCAACTCTTTACTCTTGATTTCTGATGATCCTCTCCTTTCCATTACAGTATATGATCGAACCACTCGAACCTTGACAGCACTCCTCCTCTTAAACGTCGTCAACTCATTTAAAAGACAATACATTCCCATGATTCTGAAGTTGGAATGCAAATGGGATATCAGTTTCAACTCGATTAGTAGATTGCAGGAATTTAAATTTGATTAGTAAATTGCATTTATTTGGGATCCTTCACTAACCTGTAATATATAAGGCTGCGCATTAATGGACATCTTGGCCTTCACGGTGCAGGCATGCCTGGGATGTCGAACTGACGGCAACGATTCCCTTTCCGATGTAAAGGGAATTACGCCGTTTACAAACGTGTGGCCTAACACTTACTATTTGAAATAATTATGTTTCCTTTCACAGCAGTTAATCTTCCATTTACATCGTTGGTATTTCCTTAATTACAAAACTGCACCGTTTTGCAATTCTCGGTGATATACCGTAATTATAAACCAAAACTACGCCGTTTTGCACTGGGCGGGAACTGCATTTAATGGTCTTCTTCTGGTTTTTTTATTATAGAAAATGAACAATATATTAGAACAATGGTAGAAAATCATCTTCCCAAAACTTCAGTGTCTCTATTTACTGTTACGGTGTGTTTGGAAACCTGAAAAATAATTTTTGGAAATCATTTTTCACATTTTCAGTGTTTGGCTAGAGGGGGAAAATGGGAATCAATGGAAAATAGGAGTGTGGTCAATAGAAAATAGATGTGATTCTCCGGAAAAAGAATACCCTTTTTTTGGGGAAGTCATTTTCCTTGTGTAGCCGTGGAGCAACCAATCACTCCCGCTGCCACCGCCCACCACAACCACCACCGTTTGAGCTGATTTTGTCACTTGTGTAATTGTTGACGATTTTGCTTAGGTGATTTGGATAAGAATATGATGTTTTGGGAAGGTCAATATATACAGCTTTTGATCAAGGTTTGAAGTCACCATGGCACTAGGATGTGATTCTCTACAAATGAAGGCATTGATGTACTGAGAGGATGATGATGTACTTAAAGGTATATAACAAAAGCACAAGCTAGCACTACAACATATAATATTCCTTACATTATAAATTAGGTTCTAAATAAAAATTATATTATAATTAACTATACATTATTTAACATGATGATCAATCTTACATAAGAAAACCACACAAACAAATCAAGTCTAAATTTGAAGTAACATGTAAATAAGAAAGGACACATACATAAGCATCAATTACACATATGACATGTATAAATCAAGCCTGCATTTGGAGAACCACATGTTCATTGGACTCTACAGAGGATGCTCCATTGCTTGTTGCAGAAGATGAAACTGTTGTTGCTTGTTGCTCAATCCATCCACGCCATTCATCAATGCATAATGGTTGACTAGGACCAGCGCTTGAAAGTTTACACTCTTCAAACAATTTTAGAATATCTTCTGTTTCTCCGAAAATGATAGCTGCATCTCGTACGCTTTCTAGCCTTTCCTCAATTGCACTGCTTATACACTTAGTATATATCATATGCGGCAAATTGGTAAGACAAGCCGCCAATATGTTTGCAATCATGCAAATTAACTTCCTAAACAACTCTTCAGCTTGGCACTCACCATCTTCGTAGTATAGCAGAATGGTTCGAGTAATTCTGTACATTGAATTTGCAGCTAAAACATTCGCAGGCCAATAGAGTGGATTTTCCACTATCATTCTATTCTCTTTAGAGCTAAACTCCATAACAATCTTTTTAGCTACATCAGCAAGATCTCGAATAATATCCTTAGCAGAATTTATTTCTCTAGTTTTTCTTTCAAGATCCACGTCTAACCACTTCCTATGACGCTCAACTCCCCCCCACACAACATCTGCTACATTTTTAATACTTTTCAACCCACATTTCTCATCCAAGACATCTATGAGGCTTGCATAGCGAAGGCCTTCATTAGCACTGCTTACCAACCAATCAACATGTTGACTTGCAATGTTTGGAATTGCAATGGCGATGCTTGATAGTGTCACCACCGGAAGTGTCCAACAATTAGGAGGTTCACCAGACAACAATGCAAATTTGGAACTCGATTGCTATCAAATTCTACCACACCACCAAAAGAGAAACTTTGATTGAGAAGATTAAAAAGGTTGTGTGGCCGTTTCTTCTTACCCATCTCAACAAGTTTATCCACCCTATTAATAATCCCTCTCAATAATTTTTTTGGGAATTGCTTTTCTCCTTCAAGTAATATTACAAAGCAATTGAGATCTACCTCTGATTTCCTCTTGTCATTTGGAACTTTCTCTTCGTGGAACAATTTGCCTAAATAATGGTTAATTAATTTGCCTAAAGGATTAACTAGAAGTACTAATGGAAGCATCGAGTAAAAAGAGATAACACTACAAAACTTACACCACATTACATTCATAGTCTGAATTAGTATGCAGAAAGTCAAAATCAAAGATTTTATGCTGTGAATAAGTTGATTGAGTGTGCATCTCTTAAACTTTATAGGTATTGATCGCTGCCTTCACTCAACCAATTTTTCAGTCCAATAGGACTCAATTGTGACTTCTTCTCTACTGATTCTAATCCCATTATTCTCATACTTGTAACCAACCACACCAATCATGAAGATTATAGCTATGACCATAGTTGGTAACGTGACATAATATTGTGAAACTAAAATCAAGTCCATCGACCACTTATATTCAGATTCATTTTCTAGAAACTCCGAGTTAAAACGTCCTAGAAATGAAATAAGGGCAGAAAGTAGGCAGATGATATTGGTATAAACGAAGGTGACCAACCTTTTCATCAGAAGCTGGGGGCTACCAGATGCTGCCATTACCCAATACTTTGTAATGCTCAATCTAAGCTCTTCAACTCTATAAATGTTGTTGCCCAGCAGCTTCCATCTGCCTCTCATCTGAAACTAGCTTCTGATACTTTGATTTTGCGCGTTTCTTAATTGCTGGAACTGCTAGACCCGTACACACAATAGTCATCCACGTGCAGGACAACAAAGGAATTTGGATTATGATTACCAATGATAGGGAACCAAACACATGGAAACTCAATTGGATGTATAAATCGACAACCACGGTGATCACCAATATGCTTAAAGCAGTGAGGTTGGTTAGAATATCTGCATTATTCATAGAGCCCAAAGAGGTGAAAAAGTTACCCATAGCAACAGTTAAGAAAACCGTGCTCATAATTTTTGCCTGATTATCTAGGTCAGACCACTTGGGAGTTGCGAGATCGGCTGCCAGCTTGGTAGCCACAGCTAATAATGTCAACCAAGTTGCATTGAGAGGGAAGAAATTGCCGGAGAAGCGAACATTAAACTTGGGAAAGGAGTTAATGAAGGTCAAACATGAGTTTAAGAACATTGCAAAGGAACAGGCCATAGATGCAGCTGCTACATAAACGCCTATAATTGGCATCGGAGAATCATTGTCTCCCACATTTTGGCTACATAAAGGACTATCTGTCAGTTGGTAGTAACTCATTTTGATTAAACTAAGCTTTCAACTCCGGCTTGTAGTTTAACTACCATAGATGGAATATGCATGAAGGTATATATATATACATATGAAGGCCAGGCAGCCAGGCCGTCAAACCAATTTTCATATAAGATTTAGATATAAGGCAGACAAACAAGGAGTTGGTGTATTTTCCACTGACTTTTAAATTTAAAAATTAATTAAAATTTTAAAAAATATATTTTTAATTCAATTAAAAAATAAAAATCTCCAAGGGCTTCCCCGTTGGCACGAAGAAGCCTGCCTTGGCTCCTCCGTTCCGTTGGACGGAGAAGCCATGGCTAGCTTCTCCGTCCAACTGGACGAAGAAGCTGGCCTGGCTTCTCTGTCAAGTTAGACGGAGAAGCCAAGGCTGGCTTCTTCGTCCAACTGGACGGAGAGGCCGGATTGCCGGCTTCTCCTTTGAGGAGAAGCCGGCAATCTGGTTTTTTCTTCTTTTTTTTTTAATTATTTATTTATTTTATTTTAAAGTTGATTTTTTTAAAAAAAAATCAATTTTACCTTGAGTTTACTTGCAAACATTTCTAAAAATAATTGTATATATAGTAATGCAGACTCACTTCCTTCTTCAATGTGAGACAAAGGCTTCTCAAAGCCTTCCAAAAAGCCTTCCAAATTTCATTATATTTAATTCAAATAATTCTTCTTTGAGAATCAATTTTCCATTCACGGTTTTGAGTATATATTATATATTGAATTAAAGCTTTCACTTATATTTTTTCAGAAAAAAAAAAAAAAAAAAAAAAAGCTTTCACTTATATTCTAGGTGTTTCTTAATTGCCGGAACTGCAAAATAGAGCATTAGAGCCGAACATACAATTGCTATGGACACGCAGAACTGCAAAACAAGAGCGAAGATGATTTATGGAAATAATGACAAATCAAGTACATAGGTTGCAAGTTGGATATAAATATCACAATATAATACAGAAATCGTAAAGGACCACAAAGAGATAAATTACTCTCTTTTTTAAAAAAAATTGAGATAAATTACTCTAAGTTATCCATAGTTAATCGATTCAAATCAGGAAAATCATATCAAGTGACTAAATACTCTTTAACAATGAACCAAAGTCTTTTATAAAATTGAACTTGAAACATTGTGACTACTAACTAGCAAGTCAACTGTTCAACCAACTCAAGTAGAGTTGTACAAACTAATTCCTAAATAAATGGACCAAATACTCGTTACAACTGAAACTTAACCACTGGTCTTGAAATTTTTCTTGATATCTACTATACTAATAAGAGCCAAAGAAAGTTAGGCCTAAAATGGGTAGAAAAAATGGCGGTCAAATTATTTAATCAAATGGATGGTTCAGATGAATTATTTAATCAAATAGATGGTTAAGATAATTCATATTAATATTATTAATAGAGATTATCTAATTTAACCTTACTTTTATGATTATCCGTTAAGTTTTCCGTTAAATATTCTCTTCTCCGTTAATATTCCGTTAACTTTTAACTTACCCATTAATTTCTATAAGAAAGGTCTTAGGTTCGAACCTCATCTCAATCAAATTTGACATAATTAAGTTTCTCACTCTAGTTTACTCTTATTAAATTAAATAAATTCGTAGCTACAACAAAAAATGATACATATGCAATGTATTTCTTTAATTTAGAATTATGTGTCTACAATACCTTTATTTGAAAAAATTATTCATTATCAAAAAATTAAATTAAGTAAGAGAAATAATTTCATTAGTTATACTGTCTTTATTTTCTCTCATGCAAAGATTCTTTACATTCAAATTTATCAATTGATATTCATTACATTGTCCATTATCTTATTTTTACAATATCTTGTAATTAAATATCAAAGTTATAGTACAAAATAATGTTATATATTTATTTACCAAGTATTTTATTAATACTATGAAAAAAAACATTTTAAAATAATTTGAAACTAATTATATTAACTACTTGGGGATTGGTTGACAAAGAGAGTACTCAAATAATAACCCAACAAATTGAAGCAGAATCACTCTATTTTACTCTTACTGAATTAAATAAATTATTAGTTACACCAAAAAATGATATATATGTATTTCTTTAATACCATGAAAAAAATAAAAAAGAATAGTTTGAAACCAATCATATTAACTACTTGGGGGATTTGTTGACAATGAAAGTACTCAAATAACCCATAACCCAGCAAATTGAAGCGAGAAACTACCTTTCAATATCTTTGGAATACATAATATTTTAAGTTTTCAAATTTTTATTAATTTATTTAATCTTTTTTCTTAAACTAGGGATTTCTTTATCCATAATAACTCATTCAACAATAATGGTTGAATCAAATGAACTCCAAGCAGAACACCTAAAGGAAAGTCCATATCTCCTATATCATAACCCATTGCATGACGTTGTCATTTATGCTACCAACAATAACCGAATTGCAAATAACACACTACCAACAAAAAGGAAGAGAACAAATAGTAAAGATGAAGACAATGACAATGTTACTCAAAAGAGAATTAAGAACACTTAGAAAAATTCAATTTAAAAGTAGTATTTATTTAGACTATCATTTTTAGACCAAATATTTAGACTATCGATTTTACAAGGTTGCAAACATTTATCTTAGTAATAATTATAATGAATTTTCTATATTATCTTGGATTCATATACTTTGAGTTAGATATTTAAATAAAAAGATTCGACATTCAATTACCCATGTATAAACTTCTCCTATATAATCTTGCATTGATATACTTTCAAATATTTATTTAAATATAAACATTGGGCATTAATCCATTCGCGCAATGCGCGTATAAAACTAGTACCTCTAATAAGACCTTATTAAAACCAAATTCCAATTAACCAATAAAAAATTAAACAAAAAAGTTGTTATATATAGGCATCCATCGTTGTTTTCATCAGTATAATCAACAATATTTTGTAATGTCACGATTAAGCAAAAATACAGGAAAAATACAACAAACAAGCAACAAAACTTATAAAGAAAGATGTATGGCAACTAACAAATTTAATTATGCACCAACTAGTTAAAGTGCTTATTAATCAGTAGTTGATGAAAGGAGAGGAAGACACAAAATAAGTTAGAATAAGAGATATCAAAGCTTCGACTTGTTTTCTATTTCAGATTTTCCCTAAGAATATGCTACTTGGTAAATATTTGAAGAACATCTCGAGTTTCAATTTTCTTATTGTATTTTTGTGCAATTCAATGATTTATTTAATCTTACTTTCGAATAATCATCATCTGAATTTACTTCTAAAAGAAAAAAGAATGTAAGTTATTTATTTATTTATTTGTTCTATGCTTATTAAACTATAATATTGTTCTTTTTTTGTTTTTCCTTTTTTTTTTTTTTGAATCAGACTTAAAATTTTGCACATATTTGTACCCAGGATTGGATTAGGCAACACACCCGTTGTCTTGGAGGAAAATTGTAATGTACTTGAGAAAATTATTCGTTATGATTTTCTTAGTAGTTTATATAAACACTATAGCCGTTTTATTACTATATACGAGTGAATGGTATTATTGGACTGATCTTTTGGTGGAGATGTTTTTCATTAGATAATGAAAGCATTACATTACTATCAACCCAAAGAAATATGACCCCTCCGAAATATACCGTGCCTAAAGATACGAAGTTGGACTAATTTAGAAACATTGGGCAATTTACATAATGCCTACTATTTTGTCTGGTTTTTGATTTATAGTCTGATTTTATTAGTAGCCATGAGATTGCAGCTATAGTACTGACTATGCATATGACTAATAAGGTGAAAAGACAAGATCAGATGTATTTCAAGGAAATTAAATGCGGATTATAATGAGGAGGACTATACCTACTCACGATCTATTAAGAGGACAGTAGCTTATATTAGTTCGAATCCAATTCGTGGAATGGCCTCCTTTCTTCACTATCTGAATGCTCTCCCACACTATTTCTTTTCCACCAATTTTACACTGTCGTCCGCAGGAATGTTTGGGCTCAATTCCTTGGGCTGCCATGACAGGTTATATATGACGATACCGTACACCTTAAACGCCGACGAACAGGGAGACGGCAACCTGTTCTGTTCGGAACAACGAAATTGAAGTGAAAGTGAATGATTAGCCTCTGTCTCACCAGGATTACATTGATGGAAGAAGGTCAATTTGAATTATTACCTCTCCTCGATTAATTGCTGGTCTCATTTTCGCACCTTTTTTTAAAAAAGAGTTTGGAATAGTAATTGTATTTGATTCCGCATGCACTTGTTGAATGAGCTTATGGAAGTGTGTTGTGCTGCAGCCTGCAGGAAACTTCAACTTCCATCGTGCAATTGGTAGAGTATGAAAGTGAGTTGTTACTTTAATGTGCATTTATATTGCAGTGTGTGGCATTAGCATGCATGTGATATTGTGATTCAATCTCCTCTCCTTCTTTCAAATGTACAAATAAATAAATTTGTATTGTTTGAAACAAATTTTGGTAACTTGTGTAAAGAAGTTGTAGATCAGAGGATAAGATTCAGTTGTGCAATTGGTAGAGTACAAAACTGTGTTGTTATTCAGGTTCAGAATATGTATAATCATTTTCTCAACTGTAATTTATTTGATAGCAAACCTGAAAATATTGTATAGGGTAAGATGCTAATATGAATTTGGTGGTCTCCTGAAATGTATGAATGCTAGCTTATGTTTCACTTAATTGTGTTATCTAATCCTGCTTCTTTAGCTGCACATTCTCTGATTCTCCTGAAAATACATGTTATGCTGTTTGGGAATTTCATGGAGTTGAAAGGTTTCTTAATATATTTGTTTTTATCTTAAGAGAAGTAACTATTATAAACAACTGTTCCCTGATGCCATGACTTGGGTTATATTCTGGTTAAGACCAAATGTAATCTAACTTGCCTGTGAATATCTGTTGTTTACTGTAGAAGAAATCTGGTCTTTATGCTAATGAATGGAAGGTATTCTTAATGATCTATTTGGTGATGAGTGTTTTGATGTCTCCTCAACCTGAGCACAGTAGCCTAGCTCCATCCATTCCAAAAAGAAAATGAGAAACTAGTTGAACTGTCAATGCAAGTTTATGTTATTGAACTCCAGTTAAACCACTAGCCACTAGCCTGCTTGTGATGACTGGTGCTTGAGAACTATGTTTTAGGAGAGAAGTTAATGCAAAATTCTTATGTCATGTGTTTGTTTTGACATAATTATGCTTTTGCTTCTGTAGTTGGAAATGTCAAAGGCCTGGCTAGCCATCTTCCCCATTATTGTCTGGTTATGACATCAACAAGCCTAATCCCTTCCATCTGGCCAATCAGGTGAAACAAGAAACCAGGTATTAATTTCTTTCTGTGCAGTGTAACTTTAGATGACATGCCTGTGACAGACTGAAGCAAATTGTACCAATCCCTTTTATACAGGTTGCAGTGTTTCAAGGTATTGTGTGTTGCACCTACAGTAACAAATTTGAAGCACAAGCTAAGATTACACATATAACATTTCTTAGATAAATTTATTCAAAATCATAATTACATTATATATAATCAGCTATACATTATCTAAGACCAATCTTATTCTTTACACATTTAGTGTTACATAATAGAATCACAAATACATATCAGCTCTGCATTCGAAGTAACGTGTAAGAAAGCACACACATAATAAACAATACATATATGCATGAATCAAACCTACATTCAAACTGCAATAGTATCTGCAGAAAACAACCTGTGAAATTATAAAATAAAATAAAATAAAAGGCCCAAACTTATTTTTGGGATTTGTCTCACACAAGATCAGTTATTGAACTTTTAAGCCTTATTTGATTCCTATCCCAAAATGTTCTTAGTCTATGTAAGTTTCGTCCAAAAATACACCAATAAAACGTTGCATTAACAAGAAGTGACAGCGCATATTATAAACTCTTTTAATAGGTATACGTTGTTTAACTAAACAATAGTCAATCTCAAGTGTTATGTATATATTTATACGAGATAAAATGACTTAAGGAACGCTGAGATATCCGACTTTTGTTACTAAAAGACTCTTGGCTTGTCCAATTGATTTTTTTCACAATCATATATACCTCCTACTTTCAAAGCACGTCAGTATACAAGAAGCCTTGAGCACTCTTTCAATATCTCTTTCCTTCAGTGTGCCTTTACGTTGCCCCATTCATTATATCTTGTGTGTTTATCTGGTTTATATTGAGCCAGCAATTGAAATTAAAATATTTACAACACACAAAAAGTGAGAACTAAAAAGGGAAAAGAACAAGTTAAATATTCCTTACTCTTAGACAGAGCAAGTAAAGAACAAGAAGGTTACTTATGTATTAAGCAATGTAACAAATAAAAAATGAACAAGAATTACATTGCTTGATCATATATCCTAAACCTTTTTCTTCCAAAGTTATTCTGGTACTTGGACCTTCTACATAACCTGTCAATTTTTTTCAGTTTGTAATCATCCTAATCATTGATTATTACACAATAGCTAGATAACATATAGTGTCATATAGTCTTGAATTTGCCAAGGGAAAATGGCAAAATAATTCTTGACCATAAACAAAGTTCACTTAACATGACGTGTTGTAATGGATAGGTAGTCAATTTTTGGTCACATATCCAATCAAATATTTATCATTGGTATACATTTTAATCATTTATAGTATTACTTAAAAAAAAATTAAGAAGTTAAAAACAGTTAGCCAAAACTTGGGAAGCAATTTTGTAGATGAGAAGTGGCAACAATTTCTGCTTCCAAAACTATACTTCTGCTGAGAAAAATCCTTGTTGATGCTGCATGTAAACTTATGCTGTCGCAAAGTCTTTACTACTTGAAAAGTCTTGCTAGTCTGTTGTATTGTAAGTTTTGTTGCTACTCAACCCTTGTTGTTTGCTAACATAGACAATACGTCATCCTCAAATTCCTATTGCATTGATTATCCTTTTCTACTACAATTTTGTGTTATATATTTGTTTTTATCTTGTAGTGTGTAGGCTTACGCTGTATAGTCTATTGACTTGAACAACTTTTTACAAAAGAATTTTTAGGGATTTTTAATTATAAATTCTCTTTCACATTGCATCGTCAAAATCTAGTTTACACTTATTCCTAACATCAAATAATATAATGTTACACATTAACAGGAAGTAACGTAGCGTATATAAACTCTTTCGATAGGTATTTGCTCTTTAATGAAATGATAATCATTCTCAAGTGTTTATATGAGATTACGACTTGAGGATGGTTGTGATATTATACTTTTGTTATTCAAACACCTTTGGCTGGTCCAATTGCCTTAATCTTTATTGCACGCTATCAACTCTCAATGCAGTTTAGTACACAAGAAGCCTTAGTGCAGTCTTCCCATCTCTCTTTACTTTACCCCAACATTTAATCTTGTGTGTTTATACTGAGCCAACAATTGACACAGCAATTACAAACACAAAAGCACAATAAAAGTTTAAAAAAATATCTACAACACAAAAAGGGAGAACTAAGAAGGGAAATGAGTGTTTTCAAAAAAAAAAAAAAAAAGAAGGGAAATGAGTAAGTTGGATAATCCTTTGTTCTTAGAATGCACGGTAAGTAAAGAATAAAAGAATTACTTAATTTTTAGCAACGTAACAACTCAAAAACGAACAAGAATTATACCGCTTGATTATATACACTACACTTTTTTCTTCTAAAGTTACATTTGTACTAGTCATAATATAATATATTATAATATACTCCGTAATTTGATTAAGTGTTAATAGTCCCATGGAGACAGGTGAAATGCTGCAAAGTAAAGATTTTTCCTTTTAGAATGGCAAGTAAAGAATAAGATTTTAGTTTACTTAATATTGAGCAACAATTTTTTTTTTTTTTAAAGAATTACATTACATTGTTATATATACACTACACTTATTTCAAAACTTGTACACTTTCAAATACTTGAGCTATAGCAAATAATAGAGACGAAGGTGCAAACATGGCAAATAATTGTATGCAAGAAGCGAGCGAAAACAGAGAAGGAGAAAGAGCAACGGAAAATCTAGATGAATGTCTAATAAGAATCATGAAGCAGCTATATGACATTGAATGGTACTTCCTTCCCTTTCCAACTATCTCTTTCAATTTCTCATTATGGTAAATTTTACAATGGAGAGAAGTCATCGTACTTATTACTATGAATAAAAAGAGTAATATTATCTGTAATCTCACTTTTTACTTGATTTTTTTTACTCCATAATGATGCGTCATGAATTGATTGATCCAACAAAAAAAATGGATTACAATTTTACTACATAATAATGATGATATTTATATATATAAATGTCAGTGCTCATTTATATTTTTAGTAATATGCATATAGTATCTTTTTGACATTGGAAAATGTTTTAATTATTAATGAAGCCTGATTGGATTTATCACACGAGACCTATTTTGTTGATTTATGTCAAAATAATTATGATAAAATGTTTTACATTTTATTTATTTTGTTGCATGTATATATTTTGAAATATATTTTTATAATATGTGTATTTAGAGTGAAACGGTGTTGCATGTTTGGACATTGTGTTTTTAGTTTAAAACAATGTACACAAAAAGGGTTAACTCATTGCATATTTAGTGATACAAATTTATATGCAGGGAAAAGTAACTTTCACGAATTTTTAAAAGTTTTTCTCAAAAAAAAAAAAAAAAAAAAGGAGTTTCCCAAGGTGATGATTGATTTATCACAAAATGTATTTTCATTTATATATACACCTCATTTGTCAACTGTTTGCAATTGAGGAACAAAATTCATTCCCATTTTTTTAATTGGTGCATAATCTATGATTATTAGACCAGTTACCTAGTTGTTTTTTGGTTTTAAAATAAAATCTAATTTAATACAATCTGATTTAAAAGACTTTATTACCATATTATATAGGTTTGTATTTATTAGTATTCTATCTATGTTTTAAATTTAGATAAAGTAGTAAAGCACTCTATATCTATGCTTTAATTTTTCCCAGGCTTAAACCATGAAACAAAATAAAGTTGTTTAATTTCCCTTTTATTTTTTTCATTCTTTTTCACATTCGTGCCCTCTCTCGACTCCCGAAACACGTCTTTGTGCCAAGATAACTTCAAAATATATTCAATTGAGTTCCAATTTACATTATGTTACAACCAGGGCCGCCCCTAGGCAAGGGCAGGCTAGCCCGCCTTTGCCTAGGGTCCATGCTCTGAGGGTGCCTACCCCACCCCACCCCACCCCACCCCATCCTTTTCATATATATAGTATATACATATCGATATAAGTAAATAAAATG
This sequence comes from Ipomoea triloba, assembly GCF_003576645.1. NCBI lineage: Eukaryota > Viridiplantae > Streptophyta > Magnoliopsida > Solanales > Convolvulaceae > Ipomoea > Ipomoea triloba. The sequence continues at coordinate 30,752,532 of NC_044924.1, read as the reverse complement.
CATTTATTTTATTCAAGGATGAAATGGCTTAGTTGGTAGGATACATGTATCTTATAGCGAAGATGTAGGGTTGAGACCCATTGGTTGCAATCTGGATATATGTTTCCCCAACACTCTATTAAATAAAAATTCGATTTGTGAGATTAATTTATAATTTTGAAATATATTTATAATTGAGTAATTTAATACTTATATTTATAACAAGTGTTATTTTGTGAACTTTTATAATGCACCGACACTCTATTAAATAAAAAATTGATTTGTGTGATTTATTTATAATTTTAAAATCTATTTATAATTGAGTAATTTAATACTTGTATTTATAACTAGTGCTATTTTGTAAACTTTTATAATGAGTTATGAATTGTAAAAATTATTTAACTTGATTAATTAAATAATTAATTTATATGAAATATATTTTGTGATTTAGTTATTAATAAAAATTTAAATGATAGTTTGCTTTTTTATGAATTATGTAGTCAATGCATTTTGAAGTTTCTATTATGTTTCATCGTGTTCAAATTATTCTAGAAAAACTTGAAATTGATCTAGCTAAAAGAAAATAGTATTTATAAATATCATATCAATATTGGAGATGTGTGGTCTATAATGCATTTTCTATTCAGACCATTTTATCAAATTAACTTAATTATGTTTCATATTTTGTTATGAATATTTTACTGCGTTTTGAAGTATTTTGATTTCGCGCCCCCAATTACGATGATTTTTAGCTTCATCCTTGTTTGTAAGTCTTATTTTATAAATTTTTATTAATAATTAATTTATTATTTAATATGATAACAATGTTGTTGTTTTTAAGCTTATTTGATTTTAAATTGTTTATTCATTTTTATAAACTATAATTGTTTATTTATGAAAGCACTGATGTTGTTATTGATTATTTTGCATTTAGGAAAGCATCAATAAATTTTTTATGATTATTATTGGGGATGTAAATTTGTTAAAAACTTTGAATCTTATTTCGAAGTTATATGACATGCAACAATAATTTTTTCTTTTAAATAATTTAAATTATAGGTATAAAAATATATGTTAAGTTCAGATAGGGCCTATTTTTTTTACATGCCCGGGCCAATAAAATGATAGGACCGGGTCTGGTTACAACCAATGCTCCCAAATCATCTAAATGACACAAAAGAATCAAATAAGCACATACTTAGCTTCCAATTAATATGAAATCATGAGTTTGTTATCAATTGTGCACATAAATGTACTAAGAATTAGCACTTATCATTCATATTCTCTAAAATATTCCTTACTTTAGATCAACATGAGTTCGTTTTGAGTACACTCTAATCTATCACTAGTATATGTTCAACAATTTTGTAAAATTAATCTGTGACATTTCATATGAAAAATAGCAGTGATGCTATCAAATTATAAAGAACTTGGTTATGAGCATGCATGAGTTAATTATGAATTTACACATTAATTAATAATTAAATTGAAGTTAGTACGTCAATGACCTTGTGGTCTAGTGGCACGAAGTGGCTCTCCCAATTGGAAGATCATGGGGGTGGTATTGGCTCTTTGTGCTTTAGTAGGGTAGTAGTCAAAAAATTAAATTAGTACAGTTTAGTTTGAGGGAATTTAATTCATTTAAAAAAAACTGAGTTTCAGGAGGATAAGGAGAGTGGAGTATGAGTACAAAACTGAGAAGATCGAAAAGTCTTTGGTTAAATTCAAATGTGAACACATTAAAAGCGAGATAACTATTATGAATGGAGTGCTGCAGATGGAAGGCTATCCAAACCCTGAATACTTGAAGGATCATGTTGAGGGCAAGCTTAAATGCGTAATAGAAGAAGTTGACGATGTGATTTCTTTCAAGTTAAAAAGTAGTGGGGAGGAGGTTGTAGAGGATATTATTGATCCCCACGAGTGGCTTCGACGGCATGAATCTTCCTCTTCTTCTGATTCCAAGCTTGGTTTAGTGCAAAAGGATGAAATCGAAGTTTCAAAATGGTTGTCCATCATTGCTAAGAGGATTGAGAAAATCAGGATGTTAGTTTCCCAATTCAGCCCCCAGCCCGAGCAGATGCCACCAATAAGCTACAGGAGTCGCTTCTTGGAGAAAAGGCTATCAAACAGGAGTGCATGCATTGATATGTGCATTGAAGAGAGCCTGCTGATATCACCCATGATCACCTCTCTCAAGAAGAGCTACGACCATCTTCCTACCAACTTGAAGCTCTGCTCGCTCTGCCTTGCCGCATTTCCTGAGCGCTTCGTCATCATAAAAATCCCACTAATCTATTGGTGGATGGCAGAAGGCTTCATCACTGAGACTGAAGGAGTTGGAGTTGGAGAAGAAAACTTTATGGAACTCATCCGTCTGGGGTTTATAGAACCATTTTATTATGAAGATGAAGCTAAAAGGCTCAGTAGTCTGGGAATAGTAGGTGCTTGTAGAGTGCATCCTTGGATTCGAAGAATGTTGGTTTCCATTGCAATGGATACCCAATTTTTTGAATTTTACGGTAGGCAGCTGGAGAAGAAGAAAATTAGCACTACTCCTAGCCCTGCAGCCTCAGGTTTTGATGGCCGGCCAGCGCATGCATGTTTGTTTTGGGATGAAGGCGCAGAACTAGAAAACTACTGCAGTTTCATGTGGATAATCAAGATTCTAGGGTGGCTAAAGCCTGCTCTCGTTGTGTTTGAAAAGGAAATTATTAATAAAGAAATTAAAGAAGCCAGGATCTCCTATAATGATGGGGTAAAAGGGTATCATCATATGCAAGAGGTTTGGGATATGCTTTTTGCTTTTCGATTATTGATTTTGTGTGTAAGCAAGCTGCTGGTGTATGGACTGAGTGACAGGATAAGCCCTTGGGATGGTGATGAAAAGCCTGAGGCACTCTTGGAGAAGATAAGAGAATTGGAGACTGATATTCATCAAAATGAAAAAGATGTTCAAGTTTTGTTTAAGAAGCAAAACAAAATGCTGACGGATCTTAATAAAGTATTGATGTGGGCAAAGGAGCAGGTTCATGTTCTAGAGATGCAGGTGTATCACAGAAGAAGGAACCGCCAGGAGTTGCAGCATACAGAACAACTATTTGCCCGTTATGACCTTAGCCGTTGCAGTAGCAGCAGCCCCATTCATCGTCAATGGGGGGGTAAAGCACCACTATTGGCCATCATTAATGTTAACCAAGGTTACCTAAATTTGGAGGAGCTGCTAGTGTTTGGTGGGAAATTAAATAAGCTTCGAACCCTTCACTTGGGAATGTGGAATCATTGGCAAGGTAAAAACATTGAAATTGAAAATAGTTTGGTGTTGAATGCCCTGTTCCAAGTAGCCAGCAAGCACTTGAAATACCTAAGCCTCAGAGGAGTTGTAGGAATCACCTCATTGCCTCCCTCCATATCTAATTGTTGCAACCTACAAGTATTGGACCTCAAGAGTTGCATGGATTTAGAAGAGGTGCCTTCAGAGATTAGGTCACTTTCCAAACTCACTTATTTCAATGTATCAGGATATACCTCGCGGCTTAAGCACAGTAGTGTATGGGTGGTAGTTGCAAAACTTATGTTGCTCCGAACGCTAAAGGGTGTTGCTCTTACACAGGATGCAGATTTGATCTCCCTCAACTCCCAAATAACTCCTCACAACTTAATGAAGTTGAGCGTTATTGTTAACTTCAATATTAATGAAGTTTGCAATTTACAAAGGTTCTCTAATCTTCATGCTCTAAAAATAACATGGCCGCTAGGAGGTGATTTATTAGCAGATAGATATGGTTTTGAGCTTCCCCCACAACTAAGGAAACTTCAACTAAAATGGTATCCAGGTGAGAATTGGCCAGCATGGCTCAAGAGGCATCCTACCTTGGAAACACTTCACTTCTCTTATTCATGGGGGATTACAGCTTTCCCGGATGATCTTATGCTACCCAAACTCCAAGTTTTGATCTTGCCAGGTTTACCTATGTTTAATCAGGATATTGTGGAACTTGGGGTATCTCGTTGCTTTCCCTCTCTCAAACTGTTGTATGACCGGCACTCTTCTTCTTATCATTGGATCTAAGGGTGTTTCACTTTTTTTTTTCTTTCTTTCTTTCTTTTCATTCATTTTACCCAATTAATTAATACCAGCCTTGCCTTGAGTACAAATATATAGATTTGTAAGAGCTTGCAATTAAGTAATTACACTATATTAATATGTATAAATTCAATTCATACTTAAGGTGATTAAGACTTTATACCATGCATGCGCATTAATGCACTATGCTGCCGTAAGAGTTTCCTCAATGCTGAAATATCCACAGTTGCCAAATAAACCATTAAATACGAGTCTGATTACACTTTCAATTTTTTATTTTTTATTTTTTAAAAAAATTGTTTTAGAAGTTACTATTAGGATAACTTGCTGAGTTTACCCTGACCTGATATTTTTAATAATTAACTAATTTTTATTATTGTTATTATTAAAAGCAAATTTCTGCTAGTCTGCTACCATGGCAGCCAAAGCTTTTTAATATGACACGTCACTACATCAGAACCTACCGTCAGATTAACTTTAAATGTTTGGGATTGATGCACAACTTTTTCTCCACTTTTCCAAATAGTTTGAGAGCTGATTAAAGAAAAAGTTTCTATTCATAAGGCATCATGTCAACTATAATTTGTTACAAGAATGGCGACCAACTATCAAGTTCAATTGTATTTTTAATTACGTAATGTCCATTTAGAGTATTTCCAGTTTGATAATTCAATTCAACTTTTAAACTTTTTTTTTTGAAACATTAAACTTTTAAACTTATTTGACCTTTATCATAAATATTTTTAAAATCAATTTGGAGAAATTATAATAATCTACCTAATACACATTAATTGAATTAATAATAATAATAATAATGAACAGATACTGCATTGTAATAGAGTTAGTAGTATTCAAAAAATAATAATAATAATAATAAATTGATTTAGGGTCCGTTTGGAAAGCAGTAAAATGACTTCAGGAAAATGTTTTCCGGAAAATGAGTCATTTTCCGGAAAACAGCTTCATTTCCTGTGTTTGGATGTAATATGGAAAACTGTATTTGTGTGTTTGGTTTGTTTTCTGGAAAATGAGCCGTCTCCATTAACATACAAAGCAAAAACAATCTCCATTAGCATACAAAACAAAAATTACATCACAAACATATACGAAGTATACATACATATATATATATATATATTTGTTCAGTATTACCAGATCTGGTTTCCGCACAGATGCGGAAACCAGATCTGGTTTGTTCGCCGGCGGACTGGTTCTGAGTTCGCCGGCGAACTGGAAACCAGTTCGTTTACTGGTTTCCAGTTCGCCGTCGCCGGCGAACTGGTTTTGAACGGTGGTTTCGGATGTAGAAATCAGGCGAGAAGGAAGGCGCTGGTGCAGGCGTGTTGCTTGAAGGAAGGCGTGAACAAGAATGTAAAATGACTTACGCCAAAAAAAAGGGTAAGTCGTTTTACAAAGAAATGAGTGGATTTTACATTGACTATGTGGTCATTTTATGTTGACTTCCATTTTACATTGCTTACCAAACACTAGAAACCCGGAAAATGATTTCCGAAAATCATTTTCCGGGTTTCCAAACACACCCTTAATGTCAACTACTATGAAGATGCGTACTCTTCACCTACTCAGGTGGAGGATAGCTCTACATAGGGGGATGCGAGTTCTGCAGCTCCTACATCTTTGGGGCTGCAGACACCAGTTAGGGAACAGGGAATTGGATTGTGTCTTTTGAACACTGAGCAGGCTACCATTCCTACAGTTTCTCCAGTTGCCCACCACACTAAAGCTCCAGTAACAAAACGCACTCGGAGAACTCGGTCAGCGTCGGAGCAATCCAACGTTGCAGGGTTCTACCGGGAGGCGTCTGATGATGATGATGATAGCGATTCTTCCGTGGCTGGTAGAGTTGCTATATTTGAGTCTGCAGGTCGCAACAGGGAGTTTGCGGGGGGCCATGGCTCGCCCCCTAAGCCTTCTAAAGTTCCATTTGGTGGCAGGATCACTAGATCTCAGGTAAGACACGAGCAGAGTAGTGCGGCAGTTGGCACGCCTATCTCTTCTCAATCCCCTTCATTTTAAATGACGTGTTTTCTTGTTTGGAATGTGCGGGGGATTGCCTCGAGTGGTTCTTTTCAAAGATTGCATGTGTTGCTCAGAAGACATAGGCCTTTAATCTTGTGTCTTCTTGAACCTTTTTGTGATAATGTTAGGTTGGATTTCTTTAGACTACGACTTGGCTTTGACTCTGCTTTTGCTGGGGTAGATGATAAGTTGTGGCTCTTTTGGAATTCTGACCTTACTTTGAGTTTTGAATCTGATTCTGATCAATCTGTTTCTGTTTCTTGCATTCATGCTACTATTCCTACTGCATTTTGGGTTTTCTTTTGTGTATGCTAAAACTAGGGAGCGCCTGAGGGTTTCTTTATGGGCTGAGTTATGTTCAGTTTTAGATAAGGTCCCTTCTGGTGTCCCCTGGTCTGTGGTGGGTGACTTTAATTGCTTGTTGAATGTGGATGAGAAAAAAGGTGGTCTTCCTTACCCTCATAGGAAGACTACTAATTTTCGGGAGTGTGTTAGTACGTGTGACCTTATTGACTCTACTGCCTATGGTTCCTCTTTCACTTGGTGGAATGGGAGGCGTAGGGAGTCTGCCATTTGGATGCGCTTGGACAGGTTTCTTTACACTTCGGTGTGGGAATCATTGTTTAGGACATCTGTTCAGCATTTGTCGTGGGCCACGTCTAACCACTGTCCTTTACTTGTTACTTCTAAGGTCATATTTGCTCAACCTGTTCCTAAGCATTTTATCTTTCTGAATGTGTGGACTAACCATGAGGATTTCCTGCGTGTGGTGAGGGAAAGTTGGGAGGTTCCAGTTGAGGGTGCTCCTATGTATGTTTTAGCCACTAAGCTTTGCAGGTTAAAGAAGGTTCTTGCTCCTTGGAGCAAGGAAACCTTTGGTGATATTTTTTCTAAGTTGCAGGAACTTGAGGATAAAGTGCAGGCTTTAGAGGAGGTGGTGCAACAGAACCCAGATGATGATAGGGCCTTCATTGACTATAAGGAATCCGTGGCTCTGTTGCAGAGGCAGGTTTCTATTGAGGAGGAATACTGGCAACAAAAGGCTCACATGGTGGCTGTTCAGGAAGGTGATAGGAACTCTAAGTTCTTTCACTCGATGGAAAAGAGAAAAGGAGGAAACTCTACATCCATAAGGTTAAGGATGACACAGGGCACTGGATTGAGGATAGACAAGGGATAGCACAACAGGCTATCTCGTTTTTTGAGGGTATGTTCACAGCAGAGGTAGGTAATTTTGATTTGTCTAAACTAGACTGCGTTAAGCGTCTAATTACTGATGAGGATAACGCCTTGCTTACTGTTGTACCTGAGGAAGAAGAGGTAAAAAATGTTGTGTTTGCTATGAATTCTGTTAGTGCCGCTGGCCCTGACGGGTTTAATGGGGCTTTTTATAAGGATTGTTGGGATGTTGTCAAAGGGGATGTGGTTAATATGGTCAGGAGTTACTTCCTTGGTAGGGAGTTCACCAGGTCTATTACCCACACCTCCATTGTCTTGTTGCCTAAAAAGGCCAATCTGGAGACATTTGCTGATTATAGGCCCATTAGCTTGTGCAATTTTAGCAGTAAGATTGTTACTAAGTTAATGGTTGTCAGGTTAGCTTCTGTCCTCCCCAGGTTATTGTCGCCTCACTAGAGTGGTTTTGTCTCGGGGCGGTCTATCACTGATAATATTTTACTTGTTTCTGAGATGTGTCATGGTATAAAGCTAGGAAATCAGGATATAGTGCTGAAGCTTGACATGGCTAAGGCCTATGACCGGGTTTCTTGGTTTTTTCTTGTTTCTATGATGCGCAGAATGGGTTTTTGTGAGGTCTGGATTGACCTGGTCTATCGTGCGGTTTCTAATGTCTGGTATTCTGTTATTGTAAATGGGGTCAAGGAGGGTTTCTTTACCTCGTCTCGTGGTCTGAGGTAGGGAGACCCTCTTTCCCTCAGTCTTTTTATCATTACTGTAGAAGTTTTGTCCATGTTCATCGCTCGAGTCCATTTAGACGAGAGTATTCTTAGATTCTCGCAGCCTACTAGTACTCTTCATATTCATCACTTAGCGTATGCGGATGATGTTATTATTTTTAGTACTGGTAGGCATGGGGCTATCTGCAGGGTGATTAGGGCATTAAAAGAGTATGAGGACATTTCGGGTCAGATGGTTAGCTTCCCTAAGAGTGCTTTTTATATGCATCCTCGTACCTCAAACAGTGTTATTCGTAGGATTAGAGATGTGACTAGGTGCATTCATAAGCCTTTCCCGTTTACATATATTAGGTGCCCTATTTATGTTGGTAAGAAAGGTGTGTTTATTTCTCATCTGTGGTGGACAAGGTGAAGGCTAAGTGCCTTGGGTGGCAATGTAGGTTGCTATCTAAAGGCGGGAAGGCGGTATTAATTTCTTCTGTTTTGTAGGCTATTCCCTTACATCTTTTTGCAGCTTGTGCTCCTCCTAAACAGGTTATCCGGGACCTAGAACGATGTTTTGCAGGCTTCTTTTGGAGGCAAGCAGGGGGTGCTCGTTACAATTGGGAGTAATGGAAAACGCTAGCCCTTCCCAAAAAGGAGGGTGGTGTGGGGTTTCTTGATCTAGACCTGATGGTACGAGCGTCTAGTGCGAAGTTGTGGTGGAATTTTCGCACAGTGTACTCTCTGTGGGGAAATTTCATGAGAGCTAAGTACTGCAATCGTGTTCACCCGGTGGCAAAGCTTTTACAGTCTTCCGATTCGCATACTTGGAAACGCATGATTAGCGTTAGGGATGAGGTGGAGGCGGTCTTGGGTTGGCGGTTGACTCATGGAGATGTTAATCTCTGGTGGGACAACTGGTCAGGACTTGGTCCGCTAGGGCGCCTTTACCACTTCCCTGGCGTTGAGTACTCTGGTGACTTACTGTCCGACTTTATTCAAGATGGGGAACTGGATTTGTTCGCCTATGATGACCTTTTGCCAGTGGGTTTGGAGGCGGACACGTCCCGATTGGGTTAGATGACTTTTGATATACCCATTTGGCGGGTAGCTTCAGATGGTAACTTTTCTTTCTCCTTTGAAAAATCTCTGTTAAAGGTTGAACCTGTGAACTCTGATCCTTTTTTGAGTAATTGCTGGCACAAGCACCTGCCCTTTAAGGTGTCTTTCTTGGCCTGGCGAGTGCTTCGCGGGCGTTTGCCCACGGACGACGCTATGGCCAAGTTTGGACACGTTATAGTTTCTAGGTGCTGGTGTTGCCAATCCCCTGTTAGGGAAACTATTGCTCACATTTTCTATACAGGGGATACAGCAAAGGCTGTGTGGCGGTTTTTTATGTTGTCACTAGGCCTTCACTTTAGTCATCATGGTCTCCGGACCTTGTTGGCAGGGTGGAGGCGAGTGGTTGCTCGTAATCTTCTTGTTTCCTTTGTTGTTGGCAGGTTACCTTATCTTATCCTTTGGGAGTTGTGGAAACACAGAAATGCATGCATGCATGGTAGGGGATCGCCCAGTGTGCCGCGGGTGGTGTATGGTGTGGCTAAGGGGATGGCGGAGTGTCTCTTTCGTCAGTGGTCAAGGGAGCACATTCTGCCGCTAAGTTGGTCTGTCATTCTGTCCTACATGGATTCACATGACCCTCGGCGCGTAGTTTGTGCTATTGGATAGGATCCTCCACTAGATGGTTCTTTAAAGGTCAATATGTCGTACTCTGAGTCTTTGGGTGGGACTGCTACCTTGGTGCGTAACGGGGGGTGGGTTTTGCTATGGCTTGGCCATGTCAGCAGTTGATGGGTTTCGGGATATTTTCCGGGTACTGTTCCGCTGTCTTGAATGGTGTTTAGCCCAGGGGTTTACATCTTTGGTCTTAGAGTCTGCGTTGTCTGAGCTTAAGGGTTATGTTGATACCTCTATTCCTATTCCTTGGTCCTTGGATTCTGATGTGTCACGACTCCGTTTTCTTTGTTCATGTGCCTCTGTGTCTGTTGTTCAATGTCTGCCGCAGGGTAATCTACCTGTGACTGCCTTAGCAGATTGGGTTGGGGGTAAAGATGGGGAGTTCAGGTTTCATATTTTGTCTGACCTGCCTCCGAGGGTGCGGTCATTGATTATTCATGATGATGTCCCCTCTGTTTTCTTTGAGGATTATGATCCACCTTGATCTGATTTTGATAAATGCATGAGATGCCTTTAACAAAAAAAAAAAAAGGAAAAAAAATGTCCAAAAAGAAAAATGAGAAAAAGTGAAAAAGTGAAAATAAGAAAAATGAGAAAAAAGAAAGAAAAAACAACAAAAAGAAAAAGAAAAAAAAATGAAAATGATGAAAAAGGAAAAAAGAAAAGACTGAAAGAAAGTTGCTTCTGCTGTTTGCTTGGTTTGGAGGCGATGATGGCTTGGCTTTAAGCTAAGTTTAGCCTCAACAACGCAAGTGTCAGCGGTAGAAGAGACACCCTAGTCCGAGCTGAACGGTGGTCGGGCAGGATTTTTTCAAATCCGTTAACCTAGTCAGGCTTGCTGCTGGCCAATAGTAGCTGAACCCCTTCTGGGTTCCGGGTGGGGTTGGATATACTTGGGGTGTGTACCTTTTCTTTCGTGTCTCATTCCTTTTCTAAACATTATTTATCCATTCATTCAGTAAGTATTTGTTTTCTGCTAGCTAGTTTATTTTATTTTTTAGAGGTGTGCATTCTTTGTTCATTGTATGCCTCTTTTATTTTCTTTCGGCCTTCTGAGGTGTGTTTGGTCTGCGAGCTATCTTGGTTTCGCCCTTGTGGGCTTTTATTTGAACAGACCATGCCTCAACGTCGGTGCTTGCGGTAAGAAGTTGCACCCTGACCCGGGCTGAATGGTGGCCGGGTAGGAATTGTTCAAATCTGTTGGCGGTTAGTCCAGGCTTGCTGCTGGCCCATAGTAGCTAATCCTGTTGGGGTTTCTGGTTCTGAACTGCTTTCTGGTTCTTGCCGTTTGCTGGCCTGCGTGCCGATGTATTTTTTAGGCCTGCGTGCCACTTTTAGTTTATGATGGACTTTTCTGATTAATTGCTATGTTTTTTCTTGTTTTCTGAGTGGCCTGTGTGCCTATGGGATTGGTGAGTCCGGGTGCCTTGTGCTGTGCTTGGTATGCATTACAGCTGTTTGAAAAAGGTGTTATGTTGCCGGATGCGACAGGACGGCGCATAGTGCTCAGCTGATAACGCAAAGTGCTTGGTTTAGTGCTTTGTTCTGGTTTTGGTGTGTTTGGCAGTTGTTTAGTGTTTCTGTCCCCTTGGATAGCCCCTAAAACAGTCGTTATGCTGCCGAAATTTCGACAACGTACTTGAAGACTTGGGCTGCTCACAAGCTTCTGGCATTTATTCATTTCAATATTTCTTTATTTATGTTTGGGCTATAATTAGCTTGAGCAATTATTTTTATGTTTTCATTCTTTAAACCTGGCCTACTTTTTTTTTTTTTTTTTTTTTTTGTCTTGGTTTCATTCTTTAATTTATTTTTCATTAGTTTAGATTGGGCCATTTCTTACGTCCCTATTTGATTTATGGTCACTTTTGGGCCATCTCTTGTAAAACATTTATTTTTGGTTATTAATAAATTTTATTTTGTTGAAAAAAAATACACATTAATTGAATTAATAATAATAATAATAATAATAATAATAATAATAATAATAAATTGATTTAATGTCAACTACTATGTAGTATAATGACATTTCTGTTACAATTATAAATAGGTGATATCAGGATCGAACCCTAATGATGGTATTCATTCTTTGGATTAAAAAAGAACAAATGGGATGATTCATAATTTTGTTAATCTACAATAATTCTTTTCAAAAAAAAAAAAAAAAACAGACACCTTTAGTCCTCCAATTATAAGTAAAATTAGTTACATGAAAATTAAAATATGTAAATACTTGGTAGAGTTTTTAAATATCAAAATCTATACTATTAATAAATAAAATCATCTATTTTAATTTTTCGCCCAAAGCACTACTATACTATTAAGGTTTGCGTAATATTGTAAAAAATATGGTAATACAATTTCTATGGGTACTACTATTGTACATTAAAATATGAAAATACAATTCCTAATACAATATATTCTTTCCTACTTTCCTATTCGTAATACAATTCTAAATTAAAATTACTAATCGTAATAAAACTGTACATATACTTCCTTGCAACGTAATCTATATGTATACTATTAATAAAAGCAAAATCTTCCATTTTAACTTCCCTCCCAAAACTTTCCTATACTATTATGGTTTGCGTAATATATTAAAATCTATATCTATACTATTAATAAAAACAAAATCCTCCATTTTAACTTACCGCTCAAAACACTCATTTACTATTCGGGGCATTTGGTTGGAAGGGAGGAATTATGTGGGAAAAGTATTGCAATTCCATGAGAAAAGAATAATGCGGGAGTAAAGTGAGAGTTTAACTTCCAGTGTTTGGTTCGCAGGAATAAAATTACTGAGGATTTCAATTCCTATGTTTGGTATACATGGGAATTGAGAGGGATTAAGTAGTATAAAGTCCAAAATGTCCATTGTTGTTGTTGTTGTTATTATTATTATTATTTTTTTTTTTTAATTGACAGATTAATTCACAAATTGTTAGAGTTGTTGCATATAAACCATGCATATAAAGAATGCAAATTTTGAATAGTTGTTGCATATAAAGATTTAAATGAACATACACAAAGGGAAGTCAAAGAATAATACACGCTATAATTTAGAAGGGAATGTCTAACATCAATTTTAGGTTAAAAAAAAAGGAGGGGTAATTTTGTCTTAGGTTTATCTTTTTCTCTCCCTAAAATTCATGGAATTAAAATTCTAGGGGGGCAATGAGATTCTAATTCCATGAAAATGAGGGAATTGCAATTCCCTCCAACCAAACAAAGGAATTTAGTTGCATTTGGAATTATGTGAGAATTAAGTGGGAATAGAATTGTAATCCCCCAACCAAGTTTGAGTGTTTAATTGCATTTTTAAAAAGTTCAGTGGCCTAATTGCACTTTTGAGTAAAGTTTCAAGAGCCTATTTGACAATTTTCTCTGTTGTTGTTGTTGTGAATAAGGGTCAAGTATGCCATCCAAATACATACCAAACTACAATTAAATCATCCAACTTAAAAAAAAAAAAAAAAAAAAAAAAAAAAANAAAAAAAAAAAAAAAAAAAAAAAAAAAAAAAAAACTACAATGGGATCTCTGAATAATGCAAATTTAAGCAATTGAATCCAAAATGACATATTGATCAAGTAGTAAGATGACATGGAGGTTACCAAATTACTTTTTATTAAAAAAATTATTTTAATAATTTTTAAATAAAAACTTAAAAAAAAAAAAAAAAAAAAAAAAAACCACCGGCCACCCCTTTCCCCTCCTTTGTCTCAGGCTCTCAGCCATTTTGAAGAAACCCAAAATTTTCTTTTATCTATCTTGACTGAGGAGAATCCGCCATTTTATATACCTTCATTGTCTTTAAAGCTTGCTTCTTTTTTTTGAAAGCTGTTTATACACAAATTCTTTGAAGAAGCTACACGCTTGCATGTTAACACGTAGGCTTGAACTCGACTTTGGGTTCCAAGCTTCCCACTAGCTACGCAAAGTTGGACTTTTTAGTTGAATCGAAATGGGTATTTAACAAAATTAGCGGCCGCAATTTTTCCATTTGGAATCCGCCTTTTGTTGGGTATTTTAGAGCGTTTAACTATGATGAAGTCCTTGGGTTGTATGTAGAATTGAACAGAAGGAATATCCATATGTAAGATTTTTCCTAATAATATTATATATATATATATATATATATATATATAAGGGCCTTAATTAAGTGGTGCAAGTTGATTAGGTTTATTAAGTGGTTTAGTTAGATTGAATAACTAGTAGTTGTTATTCAATAAGACTCTGTGCCTATATAAACCTGGATTGATGGGATACCGGATATGCATTATAGCACATACAATTCATGGTACTCATATTGCTTAATAGACATCAATACACCATCTAGGGTTCTGAGTCAAGTATGAAGTATGAGCCAAATATTGGCTAACGGTCTACCGTTCAAGAGGCATCACACATCAACTATGGCTGTAGACCAACTATTTCCGCTTCCGCTACTACGAGATCAGGTTTCTCGTAGACTATTTTGTATAGTTAGATTGTTTGTATTTAACATTTGGTATCAGAGCCTTTATAATCTTTGTCCGGCTGATTGTTTGCCCTAAAACAAACAATATTAAGTTAAATTTTCATATACATCAAGTTTTTGTATATGTTTTGTATATTAATTCTTTGAAATATACGTACAAAATATATCTATTTAGTCAAGAAATAATTAAGCAATTTCGTGTGCATGTTTTGAATGGATTAATTACAATCAATTCTATTGTAATTAATTTTACAATGTCTGATTTGATCGAAGTGACGAACTGCTGCATTAAGGTATCGGAAAAATTTGCTTTAGTTTTCCGGTAGATTTGCATTGTGTTCCCCTCCAGTCGCCGACTACCATGGAGAACGGTGGCGGGCGACAGTTGCATCAGCACTGTGGCTAGGAGAGATGCGGAGCCGGTAATGGTTTTGGATTCCCATTCACTGCCTCTCCATCCTCCTTCAGGCGATACTGACTCCGGGCTGCAGCTGCTATATCTCGGCGCTAGTTCCTCTGGTGGCGACGATGGCATCGCGAGTTGGAATGGCAAGCGGCGGTTGTTGGCATTGCGCAGAGGAGGGACGGCGGATGCGAGGCTGGGTTATTTCGGCGACGTCTCTGTTCGTTCTTCTCCGTCAGGCGACTCCGGCGACGGGCTGCAGCTGCTCCATCTCCGTGCTTCTACAGAGGTCGGCGGTCGGCGGAGGTGAAGCCAATGACGGCGAGGAGTGATGGCGGAGGCGAGCTGGATCCCCGGAGTCGTCGTTGTCCACTCTTCCTCTTCCTTTTTCAGGCGCTATTGATTTCAGACAGCTTTGCTTCTACTTCTCCCGTCGGCGCCGCATGAGGTAAGGGTCTCATCTTTGGTTGATTGAACGTAAAAACAGAGGATGATGGTGATGGGTTATTATATTTAGGTCGAGTCTGGCCGACTAGTCAAATAAAAAAAATTGGGTTTGTTTTGGTTTATTTGGACTTGCTATGGTTGATCCATCATCAAATTTAGATTTTTTCTAGTTTAATTGTTCAATTTAATTCCTCCTTAATTCATTATTAAATTATCATTCAATTGGGGCAAATATTAAGTATTTAATTTACTATTTGAATTTTAATTTAATATTAAGGTTATATTAAATTGCCTCAAGAATTGCAATTTATTTAAGAATATATGGGTTAATAATACATTAATATGCAAATTCAAGCATGTTATGTATATTTGTCAAATATTTAATTTATTGTTTCAATTATACATTTATTAAAGCATGCATTAAGGTTGAATTTAGCATATTATTAACTCATAGTATATATCATTCAATTTTGGATCCTTAAGGCCAATTTTGGGCATTATAGCCTATTAAAGTAGCTTGTTTGGTTTCCCATTTAATTTTGGGCATATTTTAGCCCTATATTTGACTTGGGACTTTAAATCTATTTTGAACAAACTAATTGGGACCTATCTTGGGTCATTTAAGTTTGGATCTTACCATTATTGATTGATATTTTAATAATTATTATAGCTTATTTTGGATTTATAACATGGTTATTAAATTATTATTGTCTTCCATATTTCTTGTTAATGGTATTCATTGATGGTAATAATATTAAGTTTGGATCTATTTCAGTATTATACCATTTTTATCCATGATTATAACTTATTTTGGTCATTAAGAATCATAGGCCTAATTTGAGCGATTAAGTGCTATAATTATTGTCTTGGTCTGTTTTGAGACATTAAGGATTTATGAATTTAATTGTTATTTTGGCCATTAAGAATTATAACTATTGTTTAAGTTAATTATGTTTTTTAATTTATCAATAGTTTTCAGGGCCTTAATAATGATATTAATTCTTTAATTTTAAAGCAATATAATTGGTATATTGTCTTTATAATGGTAACTTAGTTATTACCTTAAATTCAGTCTCCCTAAGTATTATAATAGTCATGTTAATTATTATGTGGTAAATTGAGATTAGTGTATGGCATCCCTTAAATACAGTTTTGCCTTTATTTTAGTTATTATTAATTGGCATTATTAATTACTGTTATCAAGTTTAGGGACTAATCTCATTTATTACCTTTCATAATAATTATTGTTTCATGGTAATCTACCATATATGGTACATTGGTAAGATTATCCATGCCACTTCGTTTTATTACATGACTATTAATGTTGGTAATTAAGTCCTACCAATAAATCTTTTACATACCATTAGACGTTGCATCGAGGTTAATCACAACGACAATGAAGATGAGGAGAATTATGGAGTTTTTCCTTCTCATGTGGATCATCATCGTTGCAAGTACAATGGAAAGATCCGATTTGCATCATTAAGGTATGCTATTGTTTTCAAAAAGGTATGCTATTAATTATCTCGTATTGTTATTATTGGTAAATCGTAATTAATGTTGCAACTACAGTTAACCGCTAATATGGACTAGTCACATATTTAATCTTTAGAAATATAAAAACATTAAGAAGGTGTATCACCATAATTTGGTTTTCATTGTTAAATGTTAATGGTGATTATAATGTTGCTTATTACCATTAAATATTTTAGGCTAAAGTGTTATCTCGCACCATGAACTATAACCGATTCTTCATGCCGCACCTTGACCTTTCATAAGTGACTTTTCGATCCACAAACTATAAAAATTTTTTCGCCTAGAATTTTTTATAGGTTACCCGGTTTCTCTGATGACATGACACAGGTAATGTGCTAATGTGGATTTTTTTCTTTTAACTGAGTCTTTGCTTGGTCAAATAAGCTTACTCGAAGCTGAATTTTTCATATCGCTAATGTCTTCAAATCCGGCGCCCAAGATTCTTACCTCGCCACGTGGAGCAAAGACAACGGCTTTCTATGTGCATTGGGACTTCGTCAAATGCAACCCTGCTAACGGCCGAGCCTCTGAGCTCGAGCTTCACGGCTTGGGTTTGTCGGGGACGATTGGCCAGGGGCTCCAGAAGTTGCTGTTGGGAAAAATCCCACTTCCTGTGACAATCAAAATCACAGACCCGACACGGTACACAAATACGAGATAATACAAAATAGCCCAAAAATAAATATGAACACAAGGAACACAAGATTTACGTGGAAAACCCCAAAACCACGGGGAAAAACCACGGGCCACCAACAACAAACAATTTCCACTATCACAAATCTTGGGTACAAAGTTTTAGGCTACCACATGAGCCATACATCCACAAATCATCAAATATATCAACTCTTAGGCCAAAAACACTCTTCCACATTCACAGGCTAAACATAATAATATCTCGTACTCAAAATATTCAATCTCCAAAACTAGGATAAAAATGAATACAAATATTACGAGATTATCCAAAGAGATGCCTGGAATAAATACAAGCTGACCTCAAAGAATTGATTAAGATGAACCCAAGAAGCTTAGGCAAACTCCATGACAAAATGGCACCAAGATGAAGAAGAGAAAATGGTTTCTTCCCTCTGCTGCAGACTGCCGAATGGAATGAGAAGAAAAATGGGTTTTCTTGCTCTGTTTACTGCCTCATTGTGTGTGTCTCTCTCTACTGGCCAAAAAAAAGAGTGAAAATGGGAAAAAATAAATCCCCTCCTCTGCTGCTGCTACTGCCGAAAACAACAACAAAAACAAATGGGAATAATTGGAGAAAGTGGAAATTGCACTCCCCATGCGCATGCTGCCTCCACAAGCTGCCAAAGTCACATCCTCCTTTTACATTCCACTACATTGTGTTTTTGTTATTTTATTTTATTCTATTGCACATAGGAGGGACCCAACAGTTGCAGCATCTCAACGTTCTATCCTTGGCTTCCAACAACTTCACCGGCGTGTGTCGGATTCTCTATGGAACATGACCTCTATCCAGTTCCTCGATGACTCCCAGAAAGTGATCAAATTCTGGACTTGATTTTGTGGGTTTTGGATTGTAATGCTGCCGGAAACTACCGTGGGGATATAAAAACGCATGCGTTGTGTTGCAAAATTCAACCTATTGCCACAATGTCATATAGTGATTAGTGAATCATGCATGTGTTGCAAAATTCAACCTACTGCAACAGACCAGAGAACAAGCAAACCAGACAACAAAACAAGCGACACAAAGAGAGAAAGAGCACACAATTACTGACCCGAGTTCCTAGTGTGGGAACCATGCTGCACGTCTCCTTCCGTACACTCATGCTATGGGTCCTCTTCCATGAACTCATTCATATGTTCAGGAGGGTCCCCATGGTGCTGAAGGGATTTTAATTTTTCAAGACCAAGAAATTGCTGTTCAAAAATGGCGTTGTTGATTATGTACTGTTGAACCTGCTTTCCTCGACTTTGTCCCCTGACTACCACGTGAGTGTCTTCTGCGGCTGCTTGGTTCGGTTTGGATTGCACTTTGGGCTTGGTGGTTTTCTCATGAGTCTCTTTCATTTCTGAGCGTGCAGCTTCCCACATGGCTATTAGAGCCAATCTCATATACTTGCACTAATGCTCTTTTTCCTTTCCCTTTTAGTTTTGCCCCAGATTTTGTGTTGTTAGTGGTTTCCACCTCATGTTGTACATGCATGTCATTAGACAAAGTTTCATGGGCATCCATTACCTCTTCATTTAATGCTTCTACCATCAATGCATATCTTGAACTTCCCACTTCAGCTCCTTTATTCCCTGGTTTATCTCGTTGTAGTTTGTCTGACATCCTTTTTCTTGTTGTTGGTGGTGTATTCCTTTTTTCAAGGCGTCCAGAATGCGAACCCTTGTCATGACTCACGTTAGGCTTTCCTTTTTGCACAAAATCAGTTTGGTTTCCTCGTCGAGATGCCAACATCCATGGCCCATACGTTTCCTTGGTTTCCAGGTAGCTTTCCAGATGCCCGTTGCCACTGTTTCGTCGTCCTTCTCCTCTGGTTGCCTGACCTCCGGTTTCGTCTGCCACCTCAGGTTGGTCTTCATCCTCACGTTGCTTGCCGCATTGATTATGCGAGTGGCCGTAGAGACCACACTTAGCACAAAAATAGTTAGTTTAGGGGAACCCATTCTTAGCACAAAAATAATGTCGGTCTCCACACACTGTGCTGTTGCGTCGACGGGAGAGGGCAGCTGGTGCGCCATGTGGTGGGGATATCGGCGGTGAGGCAACGCGAAATCAAAATGTATGACACTATATCACGTGAGAGTGGCGACGGCTGACTTTTTCATATCACTAATTGCGAACCCATTCTGATGAGCATCTATTTACGAAAAACAGAAAAATAAAAAAAATCCATGGCAGCATATTTTACGGATAACCTGTAAGAAACCTACAAAAATTTCTAGGCGAAAAAAATGGTTTGTGGATTGAAAAGTCACTTATGAAAAGTCAAGTAGGTGCGATATGAAGAATCAGTTATACTTCATGGTGCGGGATGACACTTTAGTCAATATTTTAATTAATGATACCATTAATATTAATATGGTATTCAGTTATCCTGACTTGTTTCCAATTAAGTTCATGTGACAATGTTCTAGTTTTTTTTTTTGACAATGTTCTAGTTAAGAAAATATTATGGATATTATCATTTTCTTGACATTAATGTTTTTCGGACTTCAAATTTTATCAAGTTTTCAAAATTATATCCGAAAATGTTTCTAAAGTTAGCGGTTATAACCATTGTTTTTCCTCATTTAGTTTCCATTTAATAATATTATTATGGCTATTTTATTGCTTTTGGATTATTTGCATTTTTGCCAGCATTAATGATAATAATATTATTAATTGGGCTATGGAAAGTGGTTTTGAATCAACTCAGTAATTTTGGAAAAACATATTTGCTAGTTAATTGATTATTGCCATTAATTTCAGTTCTTTGAATTATAATTTTAGTTCTTTATGCCCATATTTGGTTAAGTATGAATAATGAATATTTAGTGTAAATTCATACTCTCTAGTTGGTTCATACTCTTCAGATAGTTTTATGCATTCAGTCACATTAAGTGCATACTATTAAGTTTAATTATGCAATTTGGTTTGTGAGATTTTTGATTTACAAATGACAATATATACTTTTGTTTATATATTATTTGATTTGTAAATTCGGTCTATTTCTTATAAATTTAGTGTGATGCACTAAAACATTTTGTCATGGGCTTATAGGTTGAATGTATCAAAGTGTATATTTAGTACTTCATTATTCAAAATTTTGGATCCCGTTTGGTTTGGATTCATTAGTGTTTGAATATTAAGTTTATACTTTGAGAGCTCATATTAAAATTGCCTTAAGTTACGCAATTTGTTTAGAATATATAAGTTTAATGCTCAATTTTATGCATATTAGTCCTAAGCATAATATACTGTTTTAAATTATGCAATTTTATTATTATGCCTTTAGCAATGCATAAATTTAGGATGGAATTATATTAGTTCCTCATTAAGTTGGACTTATGCATAAACTTTAGTTACGGTAGTGCCTGAATTTAAGCACATTTGGACCGTTAATTTAGTTCACCATTTTTTTTAAAGATTTATTCATACGTGAGCTATTCAGTTTTGGATTATACCCTACAGTTTTTTTTTATATCCCAAACAGTTATACATTAAGTGTATATGAATCAGGGAGACATACTAGTTTGATGGTCATGACTTAAAACATCTTGGGCCACTAGTCTCCTTACATTGATATTATGTAAAGAGTTGGTCTTTAGTGAGGTTTTGTTTTACCAACTTTCTTGGGGTATATACATTTGAAATTTCCCATCGTGATTTGGTATAATATGTCAAAATTTTAAGTATTCCTTGCAATGTGATTTGATTTCGATTCATTAAAGAATAGTCATAACATCTTTAATTTACTGAAGTCTCTTTTTTTTTTTTTGAAAACTTACTGAAGTCTCTTAAGGTTTCAATCTTGTTGGTTAATTAAGGAATACCCACGGCATATCCAATTTCCTAAGATTATTAAGTTTTGATATTATAATTTTAAATTGTTTGGGGAGTAGCCACAGCATCCTAAAATCAGATTAAATTATATATATCTTTATCTTGATCACATAAAGATTACGCAAGGATTTATGTCTAGTGATCTTATAATTTTTAATTTAGTTGTGGAGTAGCCACAACGTCCTTAATCAGTTAAAATTATATATTAAGCGGTTTATCTTGATCACATAAAGTTTTAGACATATAAGTTGTGATTAATTGTATGGGATATGATGGAATTTAGCCCACAGAGAATTTCATTATATTTGTATAATTAATTAGGAAGAAATACTGGACTACAATCATAATTTAGCCTACATGCAATTATGTATCGGAATGTAGTTTAGTAGTTTTATCAGTGACGACAGAACTTGATTTCTTGATGTAAACTTTGGATAAGGGGTTAAGGAAAAGGAACTTGATTTCTTTAAGTTTTTTATTTTTATTTTTTATCATAATCGTTGTAATGAATCTTATTGAATTTAAACTTTAGCCCACAAGCAAGTTTTATGTCACTTGATTCTTCAACTCATTTGATAAATTGTTTCATCATAAATAAAAAAATTTCAATTGAATCTAATTGAGTAAAACTTTAGCCCACATGCAAGTTTTATGTCACTAGGTTCTTCTGACTATTTGGTAATTGAGATAAAATATTATCATAAGAGTTTCTTAATTGGATTTAATAGAATTAAAACCTTAGCCCACAAGAAGTTTTATGTCAATAAATCGTCAACCCATCAGATAATAATTTGATCACAATTTCTTAGAATTTGTAAATTTAGTTCAATTATAAATTCTAAGTTTCATGGTTTGCATTAGCAAAACATGTATTCAGTTACTTCCCAAAATTTAGCCACTTTTATTAATTAATCCATGAAAGCTTACTTAGTTCTTTAGACTAACTATAGTAAGTTATGTGATATGATATACTTTTTGGATTCCAAGAATAAAATGTATCTTTTGAGCTAAATTCTAACTTGGTTTTGAAAGGTGTATTTTGTTTTTTTAGTATGTCCAACTATGGTGGGGAATTATATCTTCATTATTTATTTGAACTTTTATTAGAACCAAATATTGATTATTTAGTATGCCCAACAAATGGTGGGGAATTGTATCTTCATTTATTAGTTGGTATTAATTATGAGTGTGTATATCATTAATTTTGCTAAAGAACAGTAGGAGTGATCATTTAGCTAGAAAAAGATCATTAAGGTGCTCCATGATGTGGTGCAAAAATGAGTGATGGTGAGTGTACGGGTGTGAAATGTCGTTCCACTGAGGATTGGGGGTTATGGCACGCAATATGCAATCACAAAACTAGGCACTAGCACAAGAAAATCAACAAGAAGCTAAGCAAACGACAACAAGGTAGAACAAATACATATAAACAATAGATAAATACAAAATAAAGAAATATGACTCAAGTTAGGGGCATTGCCACCTAGATGCTTTAACACTTAAGTTTGTGGGAAGAACATTTTGCCTAGGGTCTTGAGGCAAGCACAAATGAATCCTAGTCAAGACAAGGATTAGAACAAGGATTGCCCCACTCCCGTGGTGTATCAACTCAAGTTCTTGAAGAACAAAAGCTATTTAAACCCCAATATACCCATATTTCCATAGAAGGGAAATTGGGTTCGAGAGTGGGAAGGCTCAAGTCTTCCATCCAATTCTCATTGAGATGAAAGACTTTCAAAACACAAATAACAATTGCTACGCATCAACTATTGCAAGATAGATTAAAGACCCAACTCAAACACATAAACCCTAGGTTGGGGTTCTTCACCTTTTTCACAATAATCACAACTTAAGTATCAAAATAGATAATACAACCCTAACTCAAGCCCATAAACTAACTACTCATAATTAAATAGCATAAAGAACACAAAAAACTCTATTGAAATGGGTGGTAGAATCTTGAAATCCAAGCTTCAAATCCAATATTACAAGCTCCAAAAGTGTTAAAAAAAACATAGATCTAAGCCTAATCTAACCTAAAAATATGAAAGGAAGTGAATGTGAGTGTCTAGGATTCAACCATGGGTCAAAACTGAGTTCAAAATGCTCAAAACGAGCTTAAATACTGAGCATAGCAGGTGCCATACGGCCACTCATACGGCCGTATGGGTGGCCGTATGCTTTTGTGCGATTTACAGTGCATTTTTCAAAATTCTGTGCAGCTGCTTTGTCTTATAGGCTATTTTTATCCCCAAAACCACTTTATTATCCTTTGTGGTCTTCAACAAAGTTGTATCCCTTCAAGTTTTCTTTCCAATGGCGCAAGAATCACCTCATTTGGACATTACTAGGCTGAGATATGGTCAAAATACCGAACAGTGGCAGATTTGGACGAAATCTGTAAGTTTGGACGATTTTGACCCCTTTGTCTTCCTTTTTAAGCTTTAATGTCTTCATAAGAGTTGTAGCCCTTTGAGTCTTCGTTCCAATGGAATAAGAATCACTCAATTTGGATATTTATAGGCCGAGATATCATCCAATCACTAAGATGCCGACTTGTAGAAATTTCAACACCTTGACCATTTGCTTCTCTTTTGTTTTAGTTTGTCCAAATGATCCCATTGAAAATACAACTCTTAGTCTCCATTGGAAGTGTTGCACCCATCTCCATAGCTTCTCCTTGACTCCCACTGACTCCAAAGGCATCCAAAATGCATGAAAATTCTCGTCTTTGCTTCCAAGGCTCTCCAACTCATACTCCTTGCAAAATAACACAAATAAGCACTAATTCTCATGAAATTTGGAATGATCTAAAAGCAAAATAACTTAGTGAACGGGAGAAAAATATAAACAAATTAGCACTTATCACTCCACAAAAGATTATGGATTTAATTATTGTCTTCATACATCCCAATGCAAATTGGATTGTATGTCAAACAGTAAGTCCAAAAGGTTCCACAAGTATTAATTTTGAATTTGTTCATATAAATTCATAATTTCAAATTATTGGAGATTTGGTTGTGCAACATATTTATAAAAATGTTGTAACAATATTAAGGAATTTATTAGAACAAAATCTTCTAACTTGTGGTGTACTGTTATTTAATAAATTCTTTAGCATTTAATAGAGTCTTTAGTTTCTTCAAAATTGATCCTGCGCCATTTTGGTTTGTAAGGCTCAAGACAATTTTGCAAGACATAAAAGTAAGACTCATAATGTTCAATTCATTTTAAAGTGGACATTGGGATTATTAGGGAAGTTATGGTGTATGTTAAGATTCCAAATTTATGGACTTAGAGGTTTTTTTTGTTTGTTCTCTAAGTTATTGGAATGCTTCTGTGACTTAACTATCTTTTGGCTATTTTGATGAGTGGGAGTGACAGACGTGTCAACTCCGAGCTCTTAGCTGTTAGAGATAGTATTTAAGTTTAGTCATAAAGAAGTTATGGAATACAGTTAGCATTATACTAACATTAAGAAGTCTCTACTTAAGGCATGTTTTTAAGGATTTTAGAGATCATACAGTGTACTCTTTGTACAAATATTTTGGATGGTTTCTTCTCTTCAGTTGTGCGCACAATATATTTTGAGAAACATTCCTTAAGTTACCGAGAATAAACATTGGGTTTGTTCATGAGGGGCCTATGTTGAAGAATTAAAATGCATGTGACCATAATGGATATACTCTGTAAAATAGAGTACATGTCACTATGATTCATGTGTTTTGTTCTTTGATGAGGGTTGTGCTAGTACTTGCACCAAGTGGGAAAATGTAAAATTTTCCCTAATAATATATATTATATATTATATATTAGGGCGTTAATTAAGTGGTGCAAGTTGACTCAGCTTATTAAGTAGTTTAGTTAGACTGAATAACTAGTAGTTGTTATTCAACCAGACTCTGTGCATATATAAACCTAGATTGATGTGATACAGGATATGCATTATAGCACATACAGTTCACGGTATTCATATTGCTCAGTAGACAACGGTACTAGAGACCAACTGCTTCCGCTCTCGTGGTCTACCGTACTAGAGACCAACTGCTTTCCTCTCTCGTAGACTATTCTGTATAGTTAGATTGTTTGTATCTAACATTGATATCCATGGCGCAACTGTAACATTTACAGTGAAGAGTTGCGGTGTGTTGGGGGGGCTTGAAATTTGGGAGAGCTGTGCATTTAGATGTTATGAAGCTCGGACTGAATGTAGATAGAAATAATATAGATTTGGAATTTTGAGCTATGAGAAACAATGTATTATTAGAATAATTATAGTTGTTAGGATGAAGAATAAAAAAATAATAGGTTTAATTTTTTAATAATTAAAAGAATCAAATCAAATTAAGTAAATATAATTATATTTTAATTATTACCACAATGAAGAAAATAGTTGCAAAAAGAATAGAAAAATTTAAAAATGACACGAGTTTCCGTTTGTCTACATTAATGTGGTGGTGGTGACTTTCGTGGATTGCCATTCTCTAACAAGCTAGCTAAGCAAAGGTTGGACGTTGTGATAAACCTTGATCTGAACCTTGGTTCTGCAACTGGTGATGGTGGCTGAGGGGGAGGCACATAAATGACTTTCAACTTGCACTCTTCCACTAACTTTTAATTTCCTGCTTCAATTCCTTATTGAACTGTACTACTGCTGCAATTATTATCGACTCCCAGGCCACTTATATAAATTAAATTATTATGGCATTCATAATCTGAAGAGAAATTCACTATTTTACTTTTGTTGCAGTAACGTAACCCCAATTTGAAAACCAAAACTTAACAAATTAGAGACTAGGATAGTTCCTTCCTATATATATTTTTATAGTTCACACCTCATCATCTGAAACCTATTCTTGAAATTTAATTTGAAGTTAAAGTTCATCAGAGTGTGAAAACGAGCACTGCCCTTCTCTTCTAGTAAGTCACTCTAGCATGTTACTAGGCCAGAAAATCAGAGTCTCCAGCCACTTAATTGGTTTCTTTCATAAATCTTTTCTTCTTGTCTTTTGTTTATTTTACTCAATAGCTAGTGGTCTTTGATCCTTTACTTCTTCCCTGTCCTACTTTGCCTAATTACATGTTATGCCATTTTGGAATTTCATGGAGTTGAAACTTCTCTTAATGTTTTTATTTTTTCCGCATACCATCCCAAAGTAAATATTATAACCAATGGTTGCCTGATGCCAAGACTTGGGTTATATTCTGGTTTAGACTAAATTAAAGGTCACCCAACTTGCCTGTTATTTACTGTAGAAGCTATCTGGTCTTGGATCTATTTGGGATGGTAATGATGGGTGTTGTGATGCGAGAAGAAAGTAAAGGTAGAAGACGAGAGTTGATTGGTGGGAAATGGCGGTGATATTATTCATAGCTATAACACGTGTGTACATGGTAATATATAGAAGGTGGGAGACGGTTGTAACAGATTACAAAGCAAGTAAATTTACAAGAAAGCCCTTTAACTACTCTTTATCATCTAATACCCCCCCCCCCCCGAAAGC
>NC_044924.1:30697489-30725143 GCF_003576645.1 Ipomoea triloba | reverse complement strand
TTCAACCCCCCCCCCCCCGTAAGCTGGAGCATGCAGGTCCTGTATGCCAAGCTTAGATCGGAAGTTGCGAAACAGAGAGATGGGGAGAGGCTTTGTGAAACCGTCTGCTACTTGGTTGGAGGAAGAAACTGATAATAGCTTGATTAGCCCTGTGTTCAACTTTTCTTTGACGATATGACAGTCAATATCTATGTGTTTGGTACACTCATGGAACACGTGATTTTCAGCTATAGCCACTGCAGATTTGCTGTCACAGAACAATGTTGCTGGTTTATTCACCTCAACTTGTAGATCCTGAAGGAGATAGGTAATCCATTAGATTTCGCAGACTGTGGCAGCTAAGGCCCGGTACTCAGCTTCTGATGATGAACGTGATACCGTGGCTTGCTTTTTAGACCGCCAAGAAATTATTGCTGAACCAAGGAACACACAGTATCCGGTTATGGATTTCCTTGTTTCGTTACAAGCAGCCCAATCGGAATCTGAAAATACTTTGAGTTGTATGTCTTTGTTGGTAGGATAAAAAATGCCTTGCCCAGGTGAGTTCTTGATGTATCGGAGTACTCTGTGTGCTGCTGTTAGGTGTTGTTCTGTTGGGGCATCAACGAACTAGCTGAGCTGTTGAATGGCAAATGTAATGTCCGGCCTTGTAGCCGTGAGATATAATAGTTTGCCTACCAATCTTCTATAGCAGCTGGCATCGGCAAGAGGGGTACCATCATGTGTGAGTTTCAGGTTATGAACCATAGGTGTACTGGCTGGTTTGCAGCACAGAAAGCCTGCTTCATCTAGAATTTCTAAGGCATATTTGCATTGGCATAAGTTGAGCCCTTTCTCTGTTGATCGTGCTTCAATACCCAAGAAGTAACCAATAGACCCTAAGTCTTTGATTTTGAACATATTGTCCAGAAATGTTTTCAATTCTTGAATCAGACTCAGGCTAGCACTTGCCACCAAGATATCATCGACATATATAAGCAATGCAATGAAACTGTCAGCTCTACCTTTTGTGAATAGAGAGGGGTCTGATGAAGACTGATTAAAACTAATTCGAGACAGAGCAGTGCTGAGCTTCGCATTCCACTGCCTACTCGCTTGCTTGAGGCCGTATAAAGACCTCAATAATTTGCATACTTGATTCGGTTTCTCATTCTGAAATCCTGGTGGTAAAACCATATATACCTCTTCATTGAGATCACCGTGAAGAAAAGCATTCTTGATGTCCATTTGATGTATATGCCATGCCTGTGATGTGGCCACTGCCAAGAAGGTGCGAATTGTGGTTATTCTCGCTACTGGGGAGAAGGTTTCCAGATAGTCCACACCAAGCTGTTGTGTGTATCCTTTTGCTACGAGACGTGCCTTGTGTCTCTCTATCGTGCCATCGGCTCTCAACTTAGTTTTGTAGACCCACTTACAACCAATGGGAAACTTTCCGGGGGGGAGATCGGTTAGTTCCCAAGTGTTGTTGTTTTGTAGGGCTTCTATCTCTGTGGCCATGGCCTTCTGCCAACATTCATGTTTGACAGCTTGGGCATATGTCTTTGGCTCACTGATCTCAGTCACTGCTATGGAGAAGACTTTATGTGTATGCTCAAGGTTGTCATATGATAACACCTTTGAGAGGCTGTGAGGAGTAGTCCTGTTTCGAACCACAGATTCACAATAGAAGTCCTGGAGCCGGGATGGTAGCTGCCGTTGTCTGGTTGACCTTCGGGGTTGTAAGGGAAGATCAGAATTGCATGGAATAACATCATCACCATGAGTAGGGGCAGATTCAATTGAGTGACCAGTGGATAAGGAGTTGTTGTCACCAGTCTGAGGAATGATATTATCATGTGGCTCAATGTTTGTGTCTTGACTGCCAAGATTGTCAGTATCAATGTTGTCAACTTGTGAATGTATTGGCGGAGGACTGCCATCATTCGAAGGAGGCTCATTAACCGTGGGATCTTCTCTTGACTGAAAGTTGACATCTTCATTAGCTGTTATGGGTATAAGTGGCAAACAAGGACCATGGGATACTGAAGGTGGCTCATCAGAAATTCGTCCCTTATCATCAAAGGGGAATTGAGCTTCATAAAACACAACATCACGTGAGATAAAAATTGAGCCATCATGCATGTCATATAAGAGATACCCTTTTATATTTGCCGGTATACCAATAAAGGCACATTTTCTGCTTCGGGGAGCCATCTTGTGTCGAGATTGTGATAAGGTAGAAGCATAGCTCAAACAACCAAACACCCTTAGGTTATTTAAGTCTGCTTCTTTGCCATATAATCTTCGATAGGGACTTAACCACTGAGTTACTGGAGATGGAAGACGATTGATTAAGAAAGCTGCATGTAATACACACTGACCCCAAAGTTCCAAGGGTAGGTTAGCTTGAAAACATAGGGCTCGAGCTACGTTTAGAATGTGTTGATGTTTACGTTCTGCGATAGCATTTTGTTGAGGTGTATTGACACAAGTTTTCTGGTGGATTATCCCATTATCAATAAAGAACTCCTTCATGTTGAATTCTAGGCCATTGTCACTCCGAATAATCTTGATAGATAAGCCAAATTGATTCTGAACCAGTTTCTGAAACATTTTCATTAATCCCTGCACCTCAGATTTGTTTTTCATCAAGTGAATCCATGTATATCGTGAGTAATCATCAACTATAGTTAGAAAATATCGTTCTCCCCCCAGAGATTGAACCATAAAGGGACCCCAAACATCAACATGAATCATTTCGAAACAAGCATTAGTCACAGTTGTACTCAAAGTAAAAGGAGATCTTTTATGTTTTGCAAAGTGGCATACATCACAAGCTGTAGATTTAGAGCTAAAATGAACATCAGTGATAAGGTGCATTTTATTCATGGGGTAATGCCCTAATCTTTGGTGCCAAGTCTCAGCACTACAAGTCATGACAAACTGTTTATTGCTATCTGTGTGATCCTCTGGTGTTTCAAGCAGCAAGTATAAACCCCCTTTCTCTTTAGCAAAACCAATCGTCTTCCCATGATTCTCCCGAAGAAGGCACTGATCAGAGGTAAACGTTAGCATATATGAAGGTGAGCTTTGAAGCAGCTTACTAACTGATATAATGTTGAACTGAAAAGATGGTATATGTAATACATTCTTCAAACACAAACTGCCATTTAATTTTATCTCACCAATATGCTTGACTACAGCTTGTTTCCCATCCGGTAGATTAACTACTGTTTTTGCCACAGATTGATAACTCTCAAAAGCATCTAATGAACATGCTATATGATCCGTAGCCCCAGAGTCTAAGATCCAAATAGATAAATGTAAAGAAACAGAATTAATGGTGGTGGTTGTAGGAAACTTGCCTTCATTAGTAGATGGTTCCTTATCAAAGTTTGGCATAAGTGTGACAGCAGCAGCAGTGGGTGACTGCCCTTTTTCCATTTGAGCCTGCATTAGTGATATAAGTTTCTGAAGCTGCTCATTAGTATCACTGCTGGCAGAGGAGGAAGCTGTCATTGTATTTTGTTGTTTTCCCTTTGATTTGTAGCCAGGCACCCAACCGGGAGGAAAACCATGCTTCTTATAACACTTCTCAATCGTATGCCCAGTCATACCACAATAAGTGCATTTCGCAGTCTTGTTTCCACCACCAGAATAGTTGTTCCTTTTGTTGTTGAAGTGAGTAAGGGCTGCCACAATATCCTCTGTATCTGATTGACTTGCTTGAACAGAATTCGCATGACTAAGATCAAGGTTATTCAAATTCAGATTTGTGAAGTTTAGTTGCCTTTCATATTTTTCTGCCATCACAAAAACCTTGTGCATATCTGGTAAAGGATCAAGAACCAGAACACCATTTTTCAGTGAATTGTATTCCTCATTCAGCCCTTGAAGGAACCTAATCACTCGATCAACTTCGCGCTCATTCTTTATTTCGTCAAGAAGATCGCAAGAGCAACGCGAATCACACTTACATATCGGCAAAGGCCTGAGATCATTCATTTGTTCCCAGAGTATACGACATTTTGTAAAATAGTCATTCACTGGAAGATTACCTTGCTTTAGGGCGTAGATTTCAGTTTGCAAGGCGGAAATCCGGTGAGCATCTTGTTGAGCAAACCTTTTCTTCAGATCGTTCCACATGTCCCTGGCATTGCGTATATACATGACGCTTTGTGCGATTGATGAGTGAACAGACTTAACGATCCATGCACAAATCATGAGGTTGCACCGCCTCCATGCGGCAAACTTCCTGCTCGAAATGTCCAGCGCGATCGTGCTTCCATCCACGATCGTCCATTTGTTCTTCACCTCCAGAGCGACTTGCATGGAGATGCTCCAACTGGCGTAATTTGCGCTCCCTGTGAGCGGAGGTGACACGAGAATGGTATTTGCATTCTCATTACTGTTCAAGAAAAGTGGATCCTCGATGTCATCGTCATTATTTCTCTGTGAATTCCTCTGCGGAGACGCCAGATTCCTCTGTGGATTTCGGACGTGAGCTGGTGAGCGTTCGGTCGGAGAATCTTGAGCAGTAGGGGAACGCTCGACTGGAGGAGTTCTCCGGCTGGATTCTGCGTTGCCGGCGACGGCAGCTGCGTAGCTTCCCAGTCGCGGCTCTGATACCATGATGCGAGAAGAAAGTAAAGGTAGAAGACGAGAGTTGATTGGTGGGAAATGGCGGTGATATTATTCATAGCTATAACACGTGTGTACATGGTAATATATAGAAGGTGGGAGACGGTTGTAACAGATTACAAAGCAAGTAAATTTACAAGAAAGCCCTTTAACTACTCTTTATCATCTAATATGTTGATTTGTTGAAATGTCTCCTCAACTTGTGCAGTTGTGCTCTTTAGCACAATGGCCTACCTCCATCCATTCCGAAAAACAAAATGAGAAACTCGAGGAAAAGAACAATGTAACTTAACACAAAAAGTGAGAACGGAACTGAGAAGTGAAAAGAACAAGTTAAATATTCCTTCACTATATCATTAGATAAGGCAGGTAGAGAACAAGAACATTACTTATGTATTGAGCAACGTAACAAATCAAAAAGGAACAAGAATTGCATTTTCTTAAGTTTAATTTTAATCATCCTAAATCCTAATCATCGACTATTAGACAATGATGGTGTTCCTATAGTGATAATAGTTCCATTTTACATGGGATACAGGTAAAATGCTGCAAATCAACATGCAAAGTGACTTATCTTTTTTTTTTTTTTTTTTTTGCAAACATGCAAAGTGACTTATCAACATGCAAAGTGACTTAAAGTGACTTATCTTTAATTTTGGCTTCTCACTATTGTTTCAATAGCTAGAGGCCGGTCATATAGTATTCATTTTTTCAAAGGTAAAATACTAAATTAATTCTCGAGTCTTGACGACCATAAAAAAATTCAATTAACATGACGTGTTGTGATGTAAAAAAATTCAATTAACATGACGTGTTGTGATGGATAGGTAGTCAATTTCTGGTCACATATCCAATCAAATATTTATCATTTGTGTACATTTATAGTATTACTTTTTAAAAAGATAATTTTTTGAGAGAAAAAATAGTTAGTCAAAACTTGGGATTTGGGAAGCAACATAACAACTCAAAAATGAACAAGAATTATACCACTTAATTATATACACTACACTATTTTCTTCCAAAGTTATATTCTTGCACTAGTCATAATATAATATATATTATAATATAGTTTGGTTAAGTGTTAATAGTCCCATGGAGACAGGCCAGGTGAAATATGTTGCAAAGTAAAGATTCTTTTACTCTTAGACATGGCAAGTAAAGAATAAGAATTTAGTTTACTTATATATTGAGCAACAAATTAAAAGAAAATATTACATTGCTTTGTTATATATACAGTACACTTATTTCAAAACCTCTACTCACACTTTCAAATACTTGAGCTATAGAAAATAATAGAGACGAAGGTGCAAACATGGCAAACAATGACATGCAAGCGAGCGAAAACAGAGAAGGAGAAAGAGTAACGAAAAATCTAGATGAATCTAGTAAGAATCATGAAGCAACTATATGACATTGAATGGTATTTCCTTTCCTTTCCAACTTTCTCTTTCAATTTCTCATTATGGTATATTTTACGATGAAGAGAAGTCATCCTACTTATTACTATGAATAAAAGAGTAATATTATATGTAATCTCACTTCTTGATTTTTTTTTGTATTCCATAATCATGTGTCATGAATTGATTGATCTCAAAAAAAAAAAAATTACTACATAATAATGATATTTATATATATATATATATAAATGTCAACGCTCATTTATATTTCTAGTAATATGCATATAGTATCTTTTTAACATTGTAAAATGTTTTAATTATTAATGATGCCTAATTGGATTTATCACACGAGACTTATTTTGCTGATTTATATATCTACTATACTAATAAGAGCCAAAAAAAGTTAGGCCTACAACGGGTAGAAAAAATGACGGTCAAATTATTAAATCAAATGGATGGTTCAGATTGTTTAGATTTATATTTTTACTTGAGATTTTCTAATCTATCCTTAATTAAATGATTATTCGTTAAGTTTTTCGTTATCTACTATACTAATAAGAGCCAAAAAAAAGTTAGGCTTACAATGGGTAGAAAAAATGACGGTCAAATTATTAAATCAAATGGATGGTTCAGATTGTTTAGATTTATATTTTTACTTGCGATTTCCTAATTTATCCTTAATTAAATGATTATTCGTTAAGTTTTTTGTTAGATATTATATATCTTTTCCGTTAATATTCCGTTAAACTTTTAACTTACCCATTAATTTCTATAAGTAAGGTATTAGGTTCGAACCTCATCCCACTCAAAGTTGGCATAATTGTTGAACATATATTACGAATATGTTAGAGTATATTATTTAAAAGTAAGTAACACACCCTATTACTTTTATTAAATTAAAAAAATTATTAGTTACAACAAAAAAAATAATACATATGCATTTCTTTAATTTATAATTCGATGTCTACAATGTCTTTATTCAAAAAAAAAATTCATTATCCCAAAATTTAAAAAGAGATATAATTTCATTAGTTATATTGTCTATATTTTCTACAATACATTGTTCTCAAAAAAAAATATTTTCTACAATACAAAGTTTCCTTACCTTCAAATTTATTAATTAATTATATTCATTAAATTGTTCATTGTTTTTTTTACACTATCTTGTAATTAAATATCAAAGTTATACTAAAAAATAATGTTATATATTTATTTACCAAGTATTATGTCAATAACATGGAAAAAAATTTCAAAAAAAAAAACAGTTTGAAACCAATCATATTAACCACTTATGGCGGATTTGTTGACAAAGAAGACATTCAAATAACTCAATAAATTGATTTAAAACTCATTATTAAAAATGTCAATGTAGGGTAATAGAATATTGTGACACACTTGATGCATTAAAAAGATATTGAGACTACAACATTGTTGGAATCAATCTTTCAAATTCAAAAAAAAATAATGAAAAATAGCTACCGTTGCAGCATTCATTAATCTTGTATGTAAAATACTTATCGTGCATTCTTTAAATATATTAGAACTAATATAAATTTACAATTCATTTCATTTTCTACAATCAACTTGTTTGGATTAAAGACAAAATCAACATCGATCTTGACACAAAAAATAATTGGTATATAGGATGAAACCACGGTTTAAAAATGTTTATGCACAAAGTGGCAAACTATTTAACTACATGCATTATGATGAAAAGGCAGCAGTGGGTACTCCAAGATTAGTATAAAATCAAAAAAAAAAAAAAAAAAAAAAAAAAAAAAAAAAAAAAAAAAAAAAAAAAAAAAAAAAAAAAAAAAAAAAAAAAAAAAAAAAAAAAAAAAAAAAAAAAAAAAAAAAAAAAAAAAAAAAANAATTAAATGATTATTCGTTAAGTTTTTTGTTAGATATTATATATCTTTTCCGTTAATATTCCGTTAAACTTTTAACTTACCCATTAATTTCTATAAGTAAGGTATTAGGTTCGAACCTCATCCCACTCAAAGTTGGCATAATTGTTGAACATATATTACGAATATGTTAGAGTATATTATTTAAAAGTAAGTAACACACCCTATTACTTTTATTAAATTAAAAAAATTATTAGTTACAACAAAAAAAATAATACATATGCATTTCTTTAATTTATAATTCGATGTCTACAATGTCTTTATTCAAAAAAAAAATTCATTATCCCAAAATTTAAAAAGAGATATAATTTCATTAGTTA
Source organism: Ipomoea triloba (assembly GCF_003576645.1). Classification (NCBI taxonomy): domain Eukaryota; kingdom Viridiplantae; phylum Streptophyta; class Magnoliopsida; order Solanales; family Convolvulaceae; genus Ipomoea; species Ipomoea triloba. The sequence goes on along the minus strand of NC_044924.1, from coordinate 30,716,896 downwards.
TATTGTCTATATTTTCTACAATACATTGTTCTCAAAAAAAAATATTTTCTACAATACAAAGTTTCCTTACCTTCAAATTTATTAATTAATTATATTCATTAAATTGTTCATTGTTTTTTTTACACTATCTTGTAATTAAATATCAAAGTTATACTAAAAAATAATGTTATATATTTATTTACCAAGTATTATGTCAATAACATGGAAAAAAATTTCAAAAAAAAAAACAGTTTGAAACCAATCATATTAACCACTTATGGCGGATTTGTTGACAAAGAAGACATTCAAATAACTCAATAAATTGATTTAAAACTCATTATTAAAAATGTCAATGTAGGGTAATAGAATATTGTGACACACTTGATGCATTAAAAAGATATTGAGACTACAACATTGTTGGAATCAATCTTTCAAATTCAAAAAAAAATAATGAAAAATAGCTACCGTTGCAGCATTCATTAATCTTGTATGTAAAATACTTATCGTGCATTCTTTAAATATATTAGAACTAATATAAATTTACAATTCATTTCATTTTCTACAATCAACTTGTTTGGATTAAAGACAAAATCAACATCGATCTTGACACAAAAAATAATTGGGTATATAGGATGAACCACGTTTAAAAATGTTTATGCACAAAGTGGCAAACTATTTAACTCATGCATTTGATGAAAAGGCAGCAGTGGGTACTCCAAGATTAGTATAAAATCAAAAAAAAAAAAAAAAAAAAAAAAAAAAAAAAAAAAAAAAAAAAAAAAAAACACACACACAAACAAAATCAAGTACTATACTCATTCATATTAATTCCAAAAATATGAACTTCAAAATAAACATGTGCAAAATGGATGTAGAAATTGTTGATGAAACTAAACATATTGCAGTATCAGTATTCGGACTACCTGCAAAGCTATTGTTGTTACTATCAAGTAAACAATTTATGAAACTAGAACAAAATGTACTACCCATTAACCTTCTACAAATATAATAAATATTAATATTTTGTTCAATACTTTCACATAAAAATGTACAACACACATTTCACAGCACATAAAACATGTAGGGGGGGAAAATACTCCAATATAATCTTGCATTGATATAGTTTAAAGTATTTATTTAAAAATAAACATTAGGCATTATCTCAATCGCGCAATGCGCGTGAAAAACTAGTGTCAATATAATTATGATAAAATGTTTCACATTTTATTTATTTTGTTGCACGTATATATTTTTATAATATACTGGTAATATAGTTTTTTGTAATATTTATTTTAAGATGCTTTATGCCATTACATGCCTTTCTATTACATATATTTAAATGCTACTCCGTATTTTTCAGAGTTAATTCCACTAGATGTCCCTTATCTTTGGTGGCAAATTCAAATTTAGTCTCATACTATCTGTTTTGTCATTTAACATCCAGACTATTATTTTTTGAACACTTTTAGTCCTTCTCATGACATTTCCTATTTTTAATAAGGTCATTTTTGTCTTTTAATATTTTTCTATGGTTATTTTTCTGATTGCAACCGGTTTAATTGGTTTATAGTTGAAAATATATGTTAAGTTCATATAGGACCTATGTTTTTTGATATGCCCTAGGCCAATAAAATGATAGGACGGGGCCTGGTTACAACCAATGCCTCAAAATCATTTAAACGACACAAATTAAAGGAATCAAATAAGCACATACTTTCCCGTTAACATGAAATCATATGAGTTTGATATCAATTTTGCACATAAAAGTACTAAAAATTATGACTTATCATTCTGTTTCTCTAAAATATTCCTTACTTAACATGAGTTCCTTTGAGTACACTCTAATCTATCACTAGTATATGTTCAACAATTTTGTCAAATTAATCTCATTTCTTATGAAAAATAATTGTGATGCTATCATATTGAAGTGTGCATGCATGATTTAATTATGAATTTACACATTAATTAATAATTAAATTGAAGTTAGGACAGTAAAGTTTAGTTGGAGAGAATTTAATTCATTAAAAATTTGAGTTTCTTCAGGAGGATAAGGAGGGTGGAGTATGAGTACAAAAGCGAGAAGATGGAAAAGTGTTTGGTTAAATTCAAATGTGAACACATTAAAAGCGAGATAAGTGTAATGAATGGAGTGGTGCAGATGGAAGGCTATCCAAAGCCTGAATACTTGAAGGATGATGATATTGAGGGCAAGCTAAAATGCGTAATACAAGAACTTGACGATGTGATTTCTTTCAAGTTAAAAAATAGTGGGGAGGAGGTTGGAGAGGATATTATTAATCCCCACAAGTGGGTTCGACGGCATGAATCTTCTTCTTCTTCTTATGATTCCAAGCTTGGTTTAGTGCAAAAGGAAGTAACTGAAGTTTCAAAATGGTTGTCCGGCATTGCTAAGAGGATGGAGAAAATCAGGATGTTAGTTTCCCAATTCAGCCCCAGCACGAGTGGCTTCTGGATTGAGAAAAGGCTATCAAACACAATTTTATAAATTTTATGGTAGAAAGTGAAAACTACAACTGGTGGATAATTCTGGAGTGAGAGACAGGATAAGCCCTTAGGATGGTGATGAAGAGAATGAGGCACTCTTGGAGAAGCTAAGAGATCCAATTGGAGACTGATATTCATCTAAATCAAAAAGATGTTCAAGTTTTGTTTAAGATATATAGAAGCAAAACAAAATGCTGACAGATGGATCGGAGGAGGTTCATGTTCTAGATATGAAGGTGTACCACAGAAAAAGAAACCGCCAGGAGTACAGTACAGTTGCAGCAAACACTAAAAGGTGTTGCTCTTACACAGCAGGAGGATGTAGATTTGATCTCCCTCAACTCCCAAATAACTCCTCACAACTTAATGAAGTTGAGCATAATTGTTTACTTCAATTTTAATGAACAAGTTTGAAATTTACAAAGCTTCTATAATCTTCATGCTCTAAATATAAAATGGTCGGTAGAAGGTGATGTAGTAGATAGATATGGTTTTGAGCTTCCGCCACAACTAAGGAAACTTCAGCTACATTTGTATCGAGGTAAGAATTGACCAGTTTGGCTCAAGAGGCATCCTACTTTGGAAACACTTTACTTCGCTTGTTCATGGTTGATTAAGGCTTTCCCGGATGATCTTATATATGCTACCCAAACTTCATGTTTTGATCTTGCCAGGTTTAACTAAGTTTGATTAGGATAATATTGTGGAACATGGGATATCTTGTTGCTTTCCCTCTCTCAAACTGTTGTATGAATGGCACTCTTCTTATCATTGGATCTAAGCTAAGGGTGTTTCACTTTTTTTTTTTTTCTTTCATTCTTTTCATTCATTTTACCCAATTAATTAATACCAGCCTTGCCTTGAGTACAAATATATATTTGTAAGAGCTTGCAATTAAGTAATTACAATATATTAATATGTATAAATTCAATTCATACTTAAGATGATGAAGACTTTATACCATGCATGCGCATTAATGTTCTATGCTGCCGTCAGAATTTCCTCAATGCTGAAATATTCACAGTTGCCAAATAAACCATTAAAATATAAGTCTCATTACACTTTCAGATATAATAAAAAAACAAAAAACAAAAAACAAAAAAAAATTGTTTTAGAAGTTAATATTAGGATAACTTAGCTTGCTGAGTTTACCCTGACCTGATATTTTTAATAATTAACTAATTTTTATTATTGTTATTATTAAAATCAAACTTCTGCTAGTCTGCTACCATAGCAGCCAAAGCTCAACTGCCATAGCAACTTCACGTACTACTTCGCCTTCGTACGTCCCAAGGAGTTGCAGTTGTTAGGCTCTACTTAATAAATAATAATAATAATAATAATAATAATAATAATAATAATTATTATTATTATTATTATTATATTATTATTATTATTAGAACCCAACAAATATTAATATGAGTATATGACACGTCACTACATCAGCACCTACCATCAAATTACCTTTAAACGTTTCGGATTGATGCACAACCTTTTTTTTCACTTTTCCAAATAGTTTGAGAGCTCATTTGATTAAAGAAAAAGTATCCATTCATAAGACATCATGTCAACTATAATTTGTTAAATGAATGGCGACCAACTATCAACTTCAATTGTGTTTTTAATTACGTAATGTCCATTTAGAGCATTTTCAGTTTGATAATTCAATTGAACTTTTGAACTTCTTTGAAACATTAAACTTTTAAACTTATTTTACCTTTATCATAAATAGGTGATCAAGATCGAACCGTAATGATGGGGTATTGATTATTTGGGTTGAAAAAGAAAAAATATGATAATTCATAATTTTGTTAATATAAAATATATTTTTTTTCAAAAGAGAAACGGACACCTTTAGTCCTCCAATTATAAGTAAAATTAGTTATAATGCGCACATTGCGCGATTAAATTAATGCTCAACATGGAAATTAAAATATGTAAATACTTATCAGTAGAATTTTTAAATATCAAGGTTAATTAATATGAAATAAAAATAATTATTTTCAATATAATCAAAGTGCTTATTTAATTTCAACTTGTAATAAAAATAGTAGCAACAATAAGTATTGTTTTAGATATATAATTATAATCCAAAATAAAAATTATGTCATAAACAATGTTAATATTAAAATAAATTTAGTCTTCTTAATACGAAATTGATGAGTTAATAAATTATGTAAGGTTTAGAATAGGCATAATCATTTTCTCAACTGTAATTTATTTGATGTTAGTTTTGGTAGCAGACCTGAAAAATATTGTATAGGGTAAGATGCTAATATGAATTTGGTGATCTCCTGAAATGTATGAATGTTTATGTTTCACTTGTGTTATCTAGTCTGTCTTATAATCCTGCTTCTTTAGCTGCACATTCTCCTGAAAATACATGTTATGCTGTTTGGGAATTTCATATATGGAGGTGAAAGTTTTCTTAATATATTTGTTTTTATCATAGCAAAGTAACTATTATAAACAACTGTTCCCGGATGCCATGACTTGGGTTATGTTCTGGGTTAAGACCAAATCTCACCTAATAACTTGCCTGTGAATATCTGTTGAGTTTACTGTAGAAGAAATCTGGTCTTTTTGCTAATGAATGGAATGTATTCTTCATGATCTATTTGGTGATGGGTGTTTTAATTTGATGTCTCCTCAACCTGTGCTCTTTAGCACAGTGGCCTAGCTCCATCCCTTCCAAAAAAAAGAGAAACTAATTGAATTGTGCATTATATTTATGTTATTGAACTCCAGTTAAATCACTAGTCGCTAGCCTACTTAGGATTCTGGTGCTTGAGAACTATAGTGACAGAGCTCATATAAACTCTCCCTAATAGGTATACGTTGTTTAACAAACCAATAGTCAATCTCAAGTGTTATGTATATATTTATATGAGATAAAATGACTTAAGAATGCTGAGATATTCGACTTTTATTACTCAAAGACTTTTAGCTTGTCTAATTGACTTTTTTCTCTTTCTTTCGGTGTGCCTTTACGTTGCCCCATTCATTATACCTTGTGTGTTTATCTGGTTTATATTGAGCCAACAATTGAAATTAAAATATTTACAATACACAAAAAGTAAGAACTGAGAAGGGAAAAGAACAAGTTAAATATTCCTTACTCTTAGACACAGCAAGTAAAGAACAAGAATATTACTTATGTATTAAGCAATGTAACAAATAAAAAATGAACAAGAATTACATTGTTTGATCATATACCCTAAACCTTTTTCTTCCAAAGTTATTCTGGTACTACAATTTTGTGCTATATATTTGTTTTTATCTTGTAGTGTGTAGCTAGGCTTACATAGTATATATACTCGAACAACTTTTTACAAAAGAATTTTGAGGGATTTTTAATTCTAAATTCTCTACTTTCACGTCAAAATTTAATTTATACTTATTCCTCCTAATATTAAATGATATAATGTTACACATTAACAGGAAGTAACGTAGCGTATATAAACTCTTTCGATAGGTATTTACTCTTTAACAAAATGATAATCAATCTCAAGTGTTTATATGAGATTATGACTTAAGGATGGTTGTGATATTCTACTTTTGTTATTCAAACACCTTTGACTTGTCTAAATGCGTTAATCTTTATTGCGAACTATCAACTCTCAATGCAGGTTAGTACACAAGAAGCCTTAGGTTAGTCTTCCCATCTCTCTTTACTTTACCCCAGCATTTCATCTTGTGTGCTTATACTGCAATTACAAACACAAAAGCACAATAAAAGTTTTAAAAAATATCTACGACACAAAAAGGGAGAACTAAGAAGGGAAATGAGTAAATTAGATATTCCTTTGTTCTTAGAAATGCACGGTAAGTAAAGAACAAAAGGATTACTTAAATTTTGAGCAACGTAACAACTCAAAAACGAACAAGAATTATACTGCTTGATTATATACAATACACTTTTTTCTTCTAAAGTTATTATTGTACTACTAGCTGAAAACTGAAAAGCTATAAGCTCGAAGCTGAGATATGAAGAGCTCTTAAGCTAACTGTTATGCTTAAAAGTGTTTGGTAAAATTAGCTTTTCGATAAGCTGATAAATGTAAAAAGACTAAAAAGGACATCTTCATACAATTTAAATAGTTTAAATTTAAATAGGTTTGTTTATATATTTAAAAATAAAATAGTGAAATCAATATATTTTAATAAAATATAAAGTAAGAGCATATATTTGAAAACATATAAAGCAAAACAAAATGTTTATAATTCATAAGATTAATTCATACAAAAATCAATGTTCAAACAAAAATGTCAAATTGAAATTAAAACTAAACATATTGAAGAAAAAAAGTCAAAAAGGTTTAGCCAAAAAGGTTTTAATTGGGAAGTGTAAATGATGTCATTTCTTTAAAATAATAAGGTTAAAGATGGAAAAAAAGTTAGGAAGCTACTAGCTTATTTTGAAACGCTACCTTAAGTAGCGTTCAAAAATAAGCTCTTATTTTAAGCTACTAGCTTATTTTAGGGACATTACCAAACAGAGCTTATAGCTTATTAGTAGCTTAAAATAAGTTATAAGCTCATAAATAAGCTCTGCCAAACAGAGTCAAAGTAAAGATTCTTTTACTCTTAGATATGGCAAGTAAAGAATAAGAATTTGGTTTACTTATATATTGAGCAACAAATCAAAAAAAAAAAAAAAAAAAAAAGAATTACATTACTTTGTTATATATACACTACACTTATTTCAAAACTTCTACACTTTCAAATACCTGAGCTATAGCAAATAATAGAAACGAAGGGACAAACATGACAAATAATTGTATCCAAGAAGTGAGCGGAAATAGAGAAGGAGAAAGAGCAGTGGAAAATATAGATGAATGTCCCGTAAGAATCATGAAGCAACTTTATGACATTGAATGGTATTTCCTTCCCTTTCCAACTATCTCTTTCAATTTCTCATTATGGTAAATTTTAAAATGAAGAGAAGTCATCGTACTTATTACTATGAATAAAAAGAGTAATATTATATGTAATCTCACTTTTTACTTTTTTTTTTACTCCATAATGATGTGTCATGAATTGATTGATTAAAAAAAAAAGATTTCAATTTTACTACATAATGATATTTATTTTTATATATATAAATGTCAATGCTCATTTATATTTATAGTAATATGCATATAGTATCTTTTTGACATTGTAAAATGTTTTAATTATTAATGAAGCCTGATTGGATTTATCACACGAGACTTATTTTGTTGATTTATGTCAATATAATTATGATAAAATGTTTCACATTTTATTTATTTCGTTGCCTGTATATATTTTGAAATATATTTTTATAATATACTGTTAATATAGTTTTTTTGTGATATTTATTTGAAGATGCTTTATGCCATTACATGCATTTCCATTATATATATTTAGATTGAAACAGTGTTGCATTGCATGTTTGGACATTGTGCTCTTAGTTTAAAACAATGTACGCAAAAAGGGTTAACTCAATGCATATTTAGTGATACAATTTTATATGTAGGGAAAAGTAACTTTCACGAATTGTAAAAGTTTTTCTATATTAAAAATAAAATAAAAAAAAAGTGTTTTCCTAGGTGATGATTGATTTATTACAAAGTCTATTTTCATTTATATATATACACCTCATTTGTCAACTGATTGCAATTGAGGAACAAAATTCATTCCCATTTTTTTAATTGGTGCATAATCTATGATTATTAGACCAGTTACCTAGTTGTTTTTTGGTTTTAAAATAAAATCTAATTTAATACAATCTGATTTAAAAGACTTTATTACCATATTATATAGCGTTTGTATTTATTAGTATTCTATCTATGTTTTAAATTTAGATAAAGTAGAAAAGCACTTTATATCTATGCTTTAATTTTTCCCAGGCTTAAACCATGAAACAAAATAAAGTTGTATAATTTCCCTTTTATTTTTTTTATTCTTTTTCACATTCGTGACCTCTCATGACACTCGAAATACGTCTTTGTGTCAAGATAACTTCAAAATATGTTTAATTGAGTTCTAATTTACATTATGTTACAACAAGGGCCGCCCCTGGACAAGGGTAGGCTAGGCCGCCTTTGCCTAGGGCCCATGCTATGAGGGTGCCTACCCCACCCCACCCGTCCTTTTCATATATATAGTATAATATACATATCGATATAAGTAAATAAAATGCATTTATTTTATTCAAGGATTAAATGGCTTAGTTGGTAGGATACATGTATCTTATAGGAAAGGTACGGGGTTGAGACCTATTGGATATATTTTGGATATATTTTTTCCCAAACACTCTGTTAAATAAAAATTTGATTTGTGAGATTAATTTATAATTGAGTAATTTAATACTTGTATTTATAACAAGTGTTATTTTGTGAACTTTTACAATGCACCAACAATCTATTAAATAAAAAATTTGATTTGTGAGATTTATTTATAATTTTAAAATCTATTTATAATTGAGTAATTTAATACTTGTATTTATAAGTTGTGCTATTTTGTAAACTTTTATAATGAGTTTTGAATTGTAAAAATTATTTATCTTGATTAATTAAATAATTAATTTGTATGAATTATATTTTGTGATTTAGTTATTAATAAAAATTTAAATGATAATTTGCTTTTTTATGAATTATTTAGTCAAATGCATTCTGAAGTTTCTATTATGTTTTATCGTGTTCAAATTATTCTAGAAAAACTTGAAATTGATCTAGCTAAAAGAAAATAGTATTTATAAATATCATACCAATAGGAGAGTGTGGTTTATAATGCGTTTTCTATTCAAACCATTTTATCAAATTAATTAACTTAATTATGTTTCATATTTTGTTATAAATATTTTACTGCGTTTTGAAGTATTTTGATTTTGCGTCCTCAATTACGATGATTTTTAGCTTCATCCTTGTTTGTAAGTTTTGTTTTATAAGTTTTTATTAATAATTAATTTATAATTTAATATAATAACAATATTATTTTTTAAAAATTGTTTATTATTTTTATAAATTATAATTATTTATTTATGAAGGCACTGATGTCGTTATTGATTATTTTGCATTTAGGTAAGCATCAATAATTTTTTTTATGATTATTATTGTGGATGTAAATATGTTAAAAACTTGTAAATCTTATTTCGAAGTTATATGACATGCAATAGTATTTTTTTCTTTTAAATAATTTAAATTTTAGGTATAAAAATATATGTTAAGTTCGGATTGTACCTATTTTTTTACCTGCCCCAAGCCAATAAAATGATAGGACCATGTGTAGTTACTACCAATGCCTCCAAATCACCTAATGACAGAAAAGAATCAAATAGGCAGATATTTAACTTCCAATTGACATGAAATCATATGAGTTTGATATGAATTGTACATATAAAAGTACTAAGAATTAGAACATATCATTCATCTTCTTCATCTTCTCTAAAATATTCCTTACTTTAGATCAACATGAGTTCGTTTTGAGTACACTCTAATCTATCACTAGTATATGTTCAACAATTTTGTCAAATTAATATTTCATATGAAAAATAAATGCCATGCTATCAAATTATAAAGCACTAGATTGGAGATGAGCATGCATGAGTTAATTATGAATTTACACATTAATTAATAATTAAATTGAAGTTAGTAAGTCAATAACTTTTTGGTCTAGTGGCACGAAGTGACTCTCCCAATGCATGAGTTAGCATCTTCTCCACCCCTTCCATATGGAGTGAAACCGGGTGTCACTAGATCACAAGTCATTGGCAGTTTGAGGGAATTTAATTGATTGAAAAAAAAAAATTGAGTTTCAGGAGGATAAGGAGAGTGGAGTATGAGTACAAAACGGAGAAGATCGAAAAGTCTCTGGTTAAATTCAAATGTGAACACATTAAAAGCGAGATAACTATAATGAATGAAGTGCTGCAGATGGAAGACTATCCAAAGCCTGAATACTTAAGGATGATGATGTTGAGGGCAAGCTTAAATGCGTAATACAAGAACTTGACGATATGATTTATTTCAAGTTACGACCACATTTGACAGAGTTTATTGATCCCCACGAGTGGCTTCGACGGCATGAATCTTCTTATGATTCCAAGCTTGGTTTAATGCAAAAGGATAAAATTGAAGTTTCAAAATGGTTGTCTGGCATTGCTAAGAGGATGGAGAAAATCAGGATGTTAGTTTCCCAATTCACCCCCCAGCCCCCCGAGTATCCATCAATAAACTACGAGAGTAAAATCTGGGATGAGAAAAGGGTATCAAACACGAGTGCATGCAATGATATGTGCATTGAAGAGAGCCTGCTGATATCACCCATGATTGCCTCTCTCAAGAAGAGTTACGACCATCTTCCTACCAATTTGAAGCTCCGCTCGCTCTGCCTTGCCGCATTTCCTGAGACCTTCCTCATCAACAAAATGCCACTAATCTATTGGTGGATGGCAGAAGGCTTCATCACTGAGACTGAAGAAGAAGAAGAAGAAGGAGGAGAAGAAAACTTTATGGAACTCATCCGTCTCGGATTTATACAACCATTTTATGAAGATGAGGCTAAAAGGCTCAGTAGTCTGAGAGTAGTAGATGCTTGTACAGTGCATCCTTGGATTCGAAGAATGCTGGTTTCCATTGCAATGGACACCCAATTTTTTGAATTTTACGGCCTGGGGGGGCAGGGGCAGGAGAAGAACAAAATTAGCACTAATCCTGCAGCCTCAGATTTTGTTGGCCGGCCAGCGCATGCATGTTTGTTTTGGGATGAAGGCGCAGAAGATGAAAACTACACTTTCATGTGGATAATCAAGATTCTACGGTGGATAAAGCCTGTTCTCGTTGTGTGTGAGAAGGAAATTATTAATAAAGAAATTAAACAAGTCAGGATCTTAGATGATGATGATGATGATGATGATGGCCTTGGGGTAAAAGGATATCGTCATATGCAAGAGGTTTGGGATATGCTTTTTGCTTTTCGATTATTGATTTTGTGTGTAAGCAAGCTGGTGGTGTATGAACTGAGTAACAGGATAAGCCCTTGGAGAAGCTAACAGAATTGGAGACTCATATTCATCTAAATAAAAAAGATGTTCAAGTTTTGTTTGAGAAGCAAAACAAAATGCAGAGTGATCTTAATAAAGTATTGATGTGGGCAAAGGAGCAGGTTCATGTTCTAGAGATGCAGGTGTACCACAGAAAAAGGAACTGCCACGAGTTGCAGCGCACAAGAGAACAACTATTTGCCCGTTATGACCTTAGTGGTAGCAGCAGCAGCAGCAGTGGCCCCCTTCATCGTCAGTGCGGGGGTAAAGCACCACTATTGGACATCATTAATGTTAACCAAGGTTACCTAAATTTGGAGGAGCTGCTACTGTTTTGTGGGAAATTAAATAAGCTTCGAACCCTTCACTTGGGGACGTGGAATCATCGTCAATATACCACTAAAATTGAAAATAGTTTGGTGTTGAATGCCCTGTTCCAAGTAGGCAGCTGCAAGCACTTGAAATATCTAAGCCTCAGAGGAGTTGAAGGAATCACCTCATTGCCTCCCTCCATATCTAATTGTTGCAACTTACAAGTATTGGACCTCAGGAGTTGCTATGATATTTAAAAGAGGTGCCTTCAGAGATTGGGTCACTTTCCAAACTCACTTATTTCAATGTATCAGGATGTTCTTCGCAGCTTAAGCACAGTAGTTTATGGGTGGTAGTTGCAAAACTTATGTTGCTCCGAACACTAAAGGGTGTTGCTCTTACACAGCAAGATGATGCGGATTTGATCTCCCAAATAACTCCTCACAACTTAATGAAGTTGAGCATAATTGTTAACTTCAATTTTAATAAAGTTTGCAATTTACAGAGGTTCTCTAATCTTCATGCTCTAAAAATAACATTGCCGTCGCTAGGAGGTGATTTTTTAGTATATAGATATGGTTTTGAGCTTCCCCCACAGCTAAAGAAACTTCAGCTAATAAGCTATCCAGGTTATCAGAATTGGCCAGCTTGGCTCAAGAGGCATCCTACCTTGGAAACACTTCGCTTCTCTTATTCATGGAGGATTACGGCTTTTCCGGATGATCTTATGCTACCCAAACTCCAAGTTTTGTGGTTGACAAATGTAAGTGAGTTTGAAAAGTCAATTATGGAACTTGGGATGCCTCGTTGGTTTCCCTCTCTCAGAGCGTTGTTTGAAGGTCCCGACGGTGATCGCATTTGGTGATGGGCCACAGATAACTCACCACTTAATCCGAGTTTTTATGTATATATGCTAATTTTTCATGCTCATTGCGCGAATGGAATAATGCTCAACGTAAGTTTGTAATATTTATTTTAAGATGCTTTATGCCATTACATGTCTTTCCATTATATATATTTAAATGTTATTTTTCAGGTACGTTTTGCATTTTAATTTGCAAGTTTTGCTGCATTATCCTTTGTAACAAGGATAATAAATCACCCGTTATGAAGAATTTGTCAGTCTATAAGTAAGATAAAACTTGAATGAATTAATCATACATATTATTTCAAAGCGATGCATGCTTAAACTTCTTAATTTATCTATAGGTATTTAGAGTGCAACGGTGCTGCATGTTTGGACATTGTATTTTTAGTTTAAAACAATGTACGCAAAAAAGGGTTAACTCAATGCATATTTAGTACTGATACAGTTTCATATATAGGGAAAAGTAATTTTTATGAATTTTAAAAGTTTTTCTAAAAAAAAAAAAGAGTTTTCCCAAGGTGATGATTGGTTTATCACAAAATGTATTTTAATTATATATACACCTCATTTGTCAACTGTTTGCAATTGAGGAACAAATTTAAAAAAACAATTTCAACAATAATTCCGACAATTAAAAAATTTCAGCGACCATTCGAATTAAAATTAAACAAAAAAATTAGCAACCGTTACTTATCATTTTCCTCCCTAAGAAGGCGATCGGACTTGGTCACCTTCTCTTGGAGAAGACGACCAGTCCAATCGTCTTCTCCATTACTAGTGGTCACCTTCTCTAGTGGAGAAGATGACTACATCTGGTTGTCTTATCCGCTGACAACTTAATTTTTTTTAATGGACGTGAACAATGGTCAGAGGTGGTCAACAACGATAATTTTACCGTATCGATAAATCGGACTTATTTGACGCATTTTGACAAATTTGAGTGTCTAATTAAATTTTTTTAAGTTAAAAAATCTATTTGACCATTTTCCCTATTATTATTATTATTATTATTATTATTATTATTATTATTATTATTATTATTATTATTATTATTATTACAACCCATCAAATTTTTAACGAATCATTAGCAGGGTTGGGTGGATTTTTTATGGGATACAAAAATATGACATTTTTGAAAAGTGTTCATAGATAGGAAAAGAGAATTTTTAATGACCCATCAAATTTTTAACGAATCATTAGCAGGTTGGGTGGATTTTGTTATGGGATACAAAATAAACACATTTTTGAAAAGTGTGCCTAGATAGGAAAAGAGAATTCATAGAATGCATGTTTGATTAAGAAAAAATACACTCCAAGAGTGCATGTTAGCTTTTTTTTTAAAAATTAGCTAAAAGGTAGAAAATTATGGTATTATACGCGTATGTGTATAGTATTGAAGCGATAAGGAAAAAAGATAGTATATACATATAAGAAAAAAAATAGTATATACGTACAATTGTTGTTAACCTCATTAATTCCTTAATCATTTATAATGTATACTAGTTAGTTAATTAGTATGTAGTAATTATTACATAATAATTTGAAAAGTTAAATATAATTAATAATAATTTGTAATTAGTGTATAATAATAATGAAAAATAATTGTTTAATTATTAGGAATCAAGTAATGAAATTCTGAAGGTCCTTGAAGTTTATTTAAAAGTAAATTTGACGAACCATACGTATAAATGTGGAAAGTGGAATATAGATGTCATACATTTCGCACATGCAATTGCAGCTTGTAATTTTTGCAGTGTTGGGTATGGATCATTGGTGCTGCCAGTCTTCACAGTTGAATACTACCGAAGGAGTTATGGAGGTGACTTCTATCCACCGGCTTCAAATAAATCAGTGGACTAATCCAAGCACATGCCTTTCACCGCTTTCCACTACGCGTCGAGAATGTCGAGATCAACGAAAAACACGTTGAAATCGATTATGGCAATAATAATAGGAAATGTAATTATTATAGGGCACGGAACCACACTTCAAAACAATGTCCACGTTTAAATATTCAATAAATTGTAATTCAATATTACATTGTCACTTAATATAATTTCAATTGTTTTTGTAATATAAATATATATCAGACTTGTTTCAAAAAAAGTATATAAACAAAGGAATTGGTTAAGTCACAATGTAAAATAAAGGAATTAAAAGAAACACACACAAAAATCGAAAAATAATTTAAAGCAAAAATTATGTATTTTGAGTCTTCACACGGTCTTACTACCTAGAAAAAAATAAATTGTTGTGTTTTGTACAGGCATGGAGAATTGATGATCATACACTCGTAGATTTTTTTGTTTTTTGTTACTGTATATTTATTTGCCATGTTGTATATTTATTTACCGTATTATACCCGTATTGTCTTTGTATAATGTACGGTACTCTATTTAGGAATAAATTTTATAAACGATAAAAATGCATTCCTAAGATGCATGTTGGAAAAAGTAAACATGCATCCCACAATGTTATTTTTCTCATGTTTGTATCCCAATAAAAATTGTCATATTTTTGTATCCCACAAAAATTTCAATCTTGAATGACAAAATCACCTACTCAATAGGTTACTTGCTAAAAGTGTTAATTATACGGCATTTATTATCATTTTCTACCATCCATGTTGAGTTGTCATGTTATTCTTGATCTATTATCATTTTCTACCATGTTGAGTTGTCATGTTATTCTTGATCTAAAACAATAGTGGTTAATTTTTTTTATTTAATAAAATGTGTGCACATGAGTTATACTACATGAGGGTAAAATCTATCATTTTCTCTTTTTTAAATGTTTAGGGTTGATGCAAAAGTGTTTTCAACTTTTTCAAATAATTCAAAACTTTCTTTTAATAGTACTAAAAAAAAATTCAAGTTCAATTTTGTTTTATATTACTTAATGCCCATTTAAAACTGTAAAAAGTTTGATAATCCAATTAAATTTTTAAACTTATTTAACCTTTTATCCTAAATTTTTTTAAACCCAAATTTGGAGAAATTCTATTAATCTATAAACACACATTTAAATAATAATTGAATTAAGAAATTAATCCGATACCAAATAAAACGATTCAACTTTTGTTAGTCTACATTTTTTTTTTCAAAAAAAAAAAAGTGAGACTTTTAATGCTCCAATTATGAATAAAGTATAATAATGAGCGTCAAATTCTATATTAGAGTACAAAAGTGTCCAACCAAACAAAACCGTAGTGCATATAAACTCTTCCGGTAACAAAATACAAAAGCGAAACAAAAACTAAAATTTGACTTAGTTATTCCTCCTCGTATCAAACAGAATCATGGAGCTTGGTCAAAACACCAGTTCAAAATTTCAACAAAATGTGTAGATTGCTTCCAATTACTGTCTCCATTTGAGACATAGAATTGAACAGTTGGAATGAAATTTTTGGCAAGTTTACAGAATAATGTATGATTAAAAGAATTTCATAAAAACACAGTTAACTGACAAGAATTATGAACCCTAGCTATGTAAATTTCTCTAACCCACTGCAGTTTGAGCTAACAGTATCAAGAATTCTTTTTCATTCCACCCCAAAATTCTGTAAGGGGCAAGCAACAATGTCAAGCACATTGAGGGAGTGAAAGACGTGCCAAACCTTATTAAGTACTCATTTCTTCATAATGTAACCCAAAATTACACCAACCAAGCCGACAATGATGACAAACACGAATGAAACGCCACCACTGCGACTTTTGTGGATGTCGCGCTTCAACAGTTCCTGCATGAGCACCTAGTTAAACCCACTGCAAGCAAAATGCCAAGCAAAAACTACACCAAATAGTTGAGTAGAATCACTTCAGTGTTTCTGTCCTTAACTTATTGTTAAATGTTAAAATCTAGATGAGCAGCAAGGTAAAAGGTGAAAAACTGCCCAAGAGTGAAGGACATTTTCAAATATCTGAAACAAGAAGAGAATACAGAACATAAATTCCTAACCAGTTCTTGGCGAAGTCTGTTGTTTCGTTGAACTGCAGCAACTTTTTCCTCAGTCAATTTTGAAACAAGTGATTTGGTCTGAAAATTGAAATTTATGAAAAGTTCAACTAAACCATTTGGACATTAAAGAGTTGTCTAAATACACAGTACACTAGCATACACTCAACCACATGCTCAGCCTATAAATCATCAAGCACCAACACTGAGATAGCTGATTAATCTGAGAGCAGATGGTGATGCAAAAATCTTTATTGCATTAATCTGAGAGCAGAGGAACCCTAAAAACAGTACCTAACACATGTCAAGACAATAATGTGGCCGTGTCTCAAACTCATCTGTGAAACCAGTGCTACTTGACTTTAAGAAAGGGACAGCCATGCTCAACATAGAGCATCTAATATTTTATCACAACAATAAGAGAATTTTGCATTCTGAAGAAATATACAGATCTAGGCAAACCAGGTTTATTTTATCTACACAAAGAACCTCTGCAGTCAAGATAAAAGTATTATTCATTTATTCTTACAGGATATATAAAGGAAGAAAGTAGTTTGGCTTAACATTTTTATCAATGCTTCACAAAATCTTATCTCTGGGATTTGAACCATTTATGCTAATTGTGCTCCAATGACCAAATGTTCCATGATGTGTGAGATGAGAGCTGACTAGCATAAGGTGTGAATCACTATGGCAAGTGCATCTCTATATTATTTACATGCCTATTTGCAGTAGCTACATTAAACTACTCAGAGGATAGAGCTTAATAGCAACTTCACCTCTGAAGATTTGTCATGGGAATCACTAAATGATCTTGTAGCCTGAAAGCAACAAACAAGCATGCTATCAATCACAATATACTGCTAAAATTAGAGCCAGAACTGAACAAAAGTCATGCATGCAAGAGGAAAAGGATAAATAAGAAGGATTGGATTTCAGAAAGTAGAGTAACAACCTCAAAACCATTTGGATTGCCATTCTCTAACAAGGTTTCACTTTGTGATAAACCTTCATCCGAACCTTCTGCAACTGGTGATGGTGGTTGAGGGGGAGGGACATAAACGACTTTCAACTTGCACTCTTCCACTAACTTTCCTGCTTCCTTATTGAACTGCAATTATTGACTCCCACTTATATAAGTTATGGCATTCATAATCTGAAGGCAGCAACATTGAGAAGTTTACTATTTTACTTTTCTTGCAGTAACCAATTTCAAAACCAAAACTCAACAACAGAGCTACTATTTTGGAATTTTTACAGTCATGTAAGGAATTTAATTATTTTTTTTCTGATTACCATTTCTGAAGTAATGTCTTTTATAGTTGTACCAGGACCTGCAGCTACACTCTGAAGTAAAAACTTGTCCCTACATTGCATGTCAGCAGGCATCTCCTTTTGTGCCTGCATCGTTACTACACAAGATGGAAACTTGAAAATCAATAATTACAAAAGTCCATTTCAATGCTAACAAATTTTTTAAAAAGGGAAAAAAAAAAATCTTCACTAATACACTTGCAATTTAACAACAAAGAACAGTAATAAATAGTCACCATTCATCAAAATTTCAATGTACACGGAAAACTTAAGGAAATACCTATGATATCACAAGTGGATCGAGGCAAAACAACCCCCGTATTGGGGCGAACACAGTACTTTTTCGGATTCGTCGTCTTAACCTATAAATTTACGGAAAGAAAAACTCAATCAAATCGAAAAGAAAAACGTGTGATGTGTAAACATCAATCTAAACCATCATACAGAATGCATACATTCCACATTCATCGACGAACACATCAACATGAAAAAGATATGTATATACTTCACCTTGAAAGCGACATGATTTTCAGTTTTATTCGACAATTGAATCGAGCAAGAGATCTGCTTCTTCAGCTCAACTGATCAAACGCACAAAAATAAAAATTAAAAATCACGAAAAAACACGCCAACAAAATGAAATCAATTGCGAAGGAATTAGGACGATAAGAGACGGCATTACAAGGAAACTTGAGATCTAAAGGTTCGATATGAAGAAGTTCTCCGGAGCTCATTTCGTTTTTCCGATTATATTAAAATTGTATTGTCGCTGGAGCAAATGAAGGTTTGAAGTTTGAAGTTTGAAGTGAATCCGAAGCAAAATCAAAATATTCTGGTTTTTTTCTTTGTTTTTCGTTGGGATTTTGGGAATTTTGGGGGCGATCCGAATAAATCTCTGCGAGGGAAACAGAGAGTATGCTCCACGTTGGCAAAACCGTTGGCATCCATCTATACATAGCATGGATCGGTTTTTTTTCGCTAATAAATTTCATATTCATTAACTCAACCGCTTTTGGGTTGATAAGTAAATTACTAATAAAATTATAAAAATTTAAATTTTCTAGCGAGCTATCCCATTTTAAAGAGGTGCTTACAATTCAGCGAAAAAATTAATCATTGTGTTACGGAAGAAACCTAAGGAAAACCAAAAAAATTAAAATTGTAAAATAAATTGAAAAAAGTTTTTGCAGAAGCAACTCAAACCGAATTTGAATTATATTACAGTCAAAAAATCTTAATTTTTAACTTATGAATATCATTTTACTTTTTTTCTGTGTTTTTAATCCAAAATGATATTAACTCTATCTAATTTAATTTTATTTTTTAAAAGAATTATCATTTATATCTATTTGTTAACCCGAATAGAAGAAAACAACTATTAACTCATTACCACTACAATAACTAAAAAGATTTATGGGCAGATATTATATTGTAACAGAGTCAGTAGTACTCAAAAAAAAAAAAAAAAAAA
>NC_044924.1:30633874-30696292 GCF_003576645.1 Ipomoea triloba | reverse complement strand
CAAAAAAAAAAAAAAAAAAACTCAAAAAGATTTTTAAAAAGAACCGCTATAATTTTTCTCTTTTTCTTTGTACACTCACAAAAGTCTTTTCGATTTTGCTAAAATTAATTATGGTAACTCAGCTGAACACACCTCACACTGTCGCTAGTGAGACTCAATCCTGATCTTTCTTTCCAAACTTCACCCATGTAACAAACTGAGATGCCTATGCGGACTGTATTCATCAATGTTATGTTAATCGAATGAGTGATGAATTATACAATACAAGTCAATCAATATCATTTAACCAACATTCCTATTGCAATCAAATCCATAGAAAATATCTAAATGTGGGTACAAAATAAATTGTTAGAAGTAATGAGTATAATGATTTAAATGTCCTTCATTATAAAGATATAGTATATGTATTTTTTGAAACAGTAATATACGTATTTTGTTGTATTTTTTCTCTCAAAAAGTGTGGAAAATAAAATAATTAAAGAGATTTTTAAATTTGAGGAATTCATTTTTCATTAGAATTAATTCTCCATCAACTAAATAATGTAAAAATATATATATTTTTTCAAATTTGATGAATAAATTCACCGAGAAACTTTTAATTTCCATGAATCAAATGGACCATTAATTGATTTTTTTTTTTTTTTGGTTATGCTACATTATACTTTGATGTGTAAGGGACTAAGGGTGAATTTGGGGAACAATTAGATAGGAAGAATTAAAGTTACAGTAATATCAGTAAAATTAAAATGATTGAACTACTACAATATCACTATTTTTACCAAACTTTTACTCAACTTTGATGTTTGCGTCACTCTTAAATCGTCTAACAAATTTCTTACCCATAGTACTGTATACATTGTTTGGAGGAGTTTACATTACTAAACAAATTTAAAAATAAATAATTACTGTTTCCTCTAAAAACCAACTGGCATTTCATTGTCAAAGATGGGGGAGAATATCATAAATCTATAACTTAAAAAAAAAAAACATAAATCTATAAAAGCATTGCCATTGCGCCATTAAATGAAGGTTAGGCAAAGAATTTATGGCCATTTAATACCTTTGTTCACAGAACAGCTGTATTATTCTTGCCCACTAAAAGGCGAATTTCTCTCCCCCTAAGATCCCCACACTATGGCTCAACATGATCATGGAGGGATAAATCACGGCGACTCAACGGCTCATTAAGTAGGAAGAGCCCATCACATTAGATGTAACTCCCACACTACGGTTACCCGGGCTCGATCATGTGTCCTTGCCCACTATTTACTGCCTAAAAATCAATAGAACTGCTTATGCGGGCATAACTAGATTATTCTTCGTCAATTTTTTTTTATAATTCGAATATCAGGTTGCTTTGATTCTTATATTTTAAGCCTGATATGATGGATGTATAATGGCCGATTACCCATTGTCACGTCAAAGTGTGAAAAATACTACAAGAGACAATAAAGTATAACCAAAAGAAACACTTTTTGCATTCGACGTGTCAACATTTGGTATTCCACTGCTGTGACACTAATTCAAATTTGACCCAAACCGCAACGTGAAAACATTTTTGGAAACATTATAGTCTCAACAATTATTGTTAATAATAAAAGCATGGAGGCTTATTTATAATATCAAAACAATACAGGAACTGAATCATGAATCTTGATAAGTACTTGTTCATCTGTATCTGTTTTTAGCAACAATCATATTACTAACACCTTAAAATTAAAGACTTGCACATTCTATCTAGAAGTACAATAACCCAGGGATGCCCAATCACATTTACATTCATAAGGGGTGAGGACTTATAGAGTTATAGCTTTAATCTCTGCAACAATTTTTCAGCTTCAATGAATCCACCCAGTGGTCCCAAAGATGTGTATTTTATACATCTCCAGCTGTTTCAATTCAATAACATCAAAGTGGAAACACACAATTCCCTCTAACAAAAGTTAAACAAATGTAAACTCACCTGGGAGTGTAAGGAAGCGCTAAACAATGAAGGTGAAGGTGATTAACACTGTTCAATGGAGGCTGATGAAAACCAAATCTGAAACAAAGGGAATGCATCGATTTTAGCTGATTAACAGCTTATTAATTGTTTTTTCTTCAATGGCATTATTTGCTTGCAAAGAGATTCAGAGTTTATAAACTTTTAGGTTCAACACCAACAAATAATAGTGTAAACTATGACTATGAATTACAGCAAAATCGTGTAATATTGTGATTCGTTCAATCTTTTCAGGCTTACAGCTACACTAAACTCATAAATTGGTTAGTAGCGGAGTTACAAAAAAGTACTCAGCAGCAGTCTGAATACCACAGAATCCAACTAGTCTCCCCGCTCTCAAAAACCAGAAGCTGGTTAGGAAAATGCCTCAACTATTGGATCAACAATTGTTTGTCAATCCCATTCCAAAGTGATCTCAGTAGACTGAATATTGTTAATTGTATACACACTAAACTACAAGAATCAAAAATAGAAAACCGGTACCTGTATTGCTTGCTCTGAGGTGCATCTCTCCGTAACAGACTCTTCCCGACATCTAACATGTGACTCACTACAAGAAGAAAGTTTGAACACTAGTTGCATGGGAAAAAAATAGTAAAATACCTATGAAATTCTTAGGTGGTAGCAATTATGTCAGAGGAACTACCTAAAGTGTAGTCATCTTGTCTTTTCTGGAGATCTTTGACTGTAGGAATGTGCTCTTTTGAAATTACCAAGTAATGCCTGTCATAATTTCCAATTCCAATATACTGATTAATAGAAAATTTCAACAGCAAGCTTTGAAAATCTCAATTATACATGAAAATTTTTAAAGTTTAAAACTGCCTGAGAAATTAATAAATAATCATTGTGAAAGTGATTTAAAACTTGAAACATATATTTTATCCATCATTCAACCTAAAAAAAATAGAAATCAAAAATAAAATATATGTAATGGAAATAATAACAACAATAATAAAGATGTAATAGGTACAAGAAGATCATAAACTCCCTAACTGATCATAAAGCAATCAAAGATGAGCTGCTCTCATGTAATACCAAAGCAACTAGCACTATCCTCAGAAACTAGAAGCTTGGCAGCAAGAAAGCTCCATTCATGCTACCTAATGATAAAAAGATATCACCCTCAGAATCATTTATCCAGTGAGTTTAGCACTTTAGCTACAATGAAGAATGTTGCCAGGATCAATAGCCACCATAGACCATATATGAACAATACACTTTCTTCTCTAATGCTTCAATGCATTAGAGAAGTCTCACTACAGGGACACAGGCAGTACAAGATTTCCTAGCTATCACACATGAAATCCCATCATGATCACTATTCACTAACCCGCTTCATATCAATCATAAGTTAATTCTATCTAGCAATTACTGTATAGCTAATATGAATCTGAATAAATTATCTCACCTTCTCGTGCAAGATCAACGTCAAAATTAGGTCACTAAACCCAAGTGGTAGAATAGTTTGAAGACAAAATTAGCTAGAACCGACTGACTAATTAATTCGCATTTCAAATTGAAGAGATGAAATGAGAACCTGAGGGCTGAAGGGTTGATATCCTGAAATGCTACAACTTTTTCATCCTGCAAAAACGGAGATCTACTGAAGCTGAGAGATGACAGTGGAAAAAGCGTGATAAGACGAAAAAAAAAAAGAAGGAAAAGGAAGAGCTACTGACGGAGTGAAGAAGAGTGGTGGAGGTGGAAGAGGTGGCGATTTGGCAGAATATGCATCCCGAAACTCCAGCCGCCATTGCTCCCCGCGCTCTCAGTCGCCGGAACTGCCCGGAGAATACACGCGGGTCGCTGGTTTATTGTTGGAATTTACGCATTTGATTTGTCTGAATAAATTATCCCAAATTGCCAATAGTCGATTTGATCCACAGCTGTTTTATGGAATTACCGGGATTTAATTCCACCCCAGGTTCATCCCGTGTCAATTTTAAATTTAGTCTCAATTTATCATTCTTAACATTATAGATTATTATTTTTTTAATATTTTAATTATTTTTGTGATTTTTCATATATTTAATAAGGATATTTTTGTCTTTTCATATATATTTTTTTTTTGTTATTGTTCCGATTTAAACTGATTTAATTGGTTAAGGATTATACTAAAAATCGGTTTGAAAATATGGTTACTAAAAACTAGAAGTTACCTATAGTCCTAAACCAAAAAAATAATAGTTTGAGATGTTAAAAAGACAAGGGATCTCTAGTGGAATTAACTCGAATTATGGGCAACCATAAGATTAGCTGTTAGCGCTTATATTTTTAGTTGATGTATTATATCATGATCTAATAAAATGAAATCATATTTGTATATTTAAATTATTAAAGTTAATAATCAAAAGAGATGTGGATTGGGAGTTTGATCATATCTAATTTAGTTATAATTCGAATGGACAAAAGTTCAAATTTACCCTCTAGGCTTTTTTTCCTTAAAAAAAAAATATTTTTTGTTGTTCGAGTTCCCGGTTCCTAGCTCCTGGTGTTTTTTATTTTTTGTTTAAAATTTTACTTTCTACTTTCTAGGCTTTGAGAAC
The DNA here is from genome assembly GCF_003576645.1 of Ipomoea triloba. NCBI lineage: Eukaryota > Viridiplantae > Streptophyta > Magnoliopsida > Solanales > Convolvulaceae > Ipomoea > Ipomoea triloba. The sequence goes on along the minus strand of NC_044924.1, from coordinate 30,691,741 downwards.
AATAGTTACAACATTTGGTCACATATGGAGTATATCACATTTTGTATTCGCCGGATTGAATACACTACACTTCAATAGTTGGCATGACCATCAGAAATTCAGCAAGAAACATTGAACACAAATGTCCATCGTTATTCATGATCAAATATGTAATGGATTTCCATCACTTATTCTATATTCAATTACAGATCACGAGTTTTTTGTTTTTGTACATGCAGAGCAAAGCTTCAAGGTGTATCCCCTTTTCTCCACTTAAGGGGAAAAGCTTTCCAAAACCTTTCACTGTTCTGCTGTTCGGCAATGAACACAGAAAAATCCAAGGTATCCTAAAATGCCATTGCAAAGCAATGAAAAATCGCCAATCAGGTATGTATGAGTTCAGCTTGAATTTCACAAGTCCATTGCTGGCTACAGCTTTTTCTTTCACTTCTTCTGGGAGAAACAGCAAGGATCTATTTCGATGGCAATCAAATTCTGTGTGCTTCATGTGGTATAATCAACTCCTCATAATCATCAACAGTCGCCTGTGGATATGAAACCCAATCCTCATTATCAGTTCTCAATTTTTAAAGTTGAAAAATTAGCAAGAGGAAACCGGGATACCTCAAATTTATTGCCTTGAAATGTGTACTCAACATACAACTGCTTAGGCTCTCCAGGACAAGGATCGCAAAATCCCATTATTCCAGATTTCTTCACACCCTCGTGTAGCTGCATAGACATCCTATCTAGTTAGAAGAACCTCTAGAAAATTGGAAATACCTAAGATGTCCAGAGTAAAACCAAAACAATTGCTTTATTTATTTTTCATTTCTTTCAAGTCCTGCCATATGTTGGACTGTTTAAGTTGTTTACCCGCGGGTGTATAAGCAGGTTCTAAAAGGAAAATTTTCACCATCTGTGAAATTCACTGTTTGAAACCAAATACAAAGTGAATGCAGTAAAAGTCAAGTATAAGACAAGAAAAGTAAAAATATGCAACAAAGAACCAGACTTCCTTCCCCTATTTTTTCCAAAGTGAATTAAAATCCACTAAATTTACCAATCAGTCAATCACCCAAATGTATTGAACACTGCTCATAATTATGATATCATAGTCATAAAAAGAGAGAAGACAAACCTTTAGTTGTCCAGAATCATTCACCAGAAAATTTAAGGGTAGAGTTACATCCAAGATTTGAGAAGCCGCATCATCTCCAGTTTCTTCCATATTTTTAGTCCGATTCCTCAGTGCTTTGCGACTTCCATATACTGCTCTTGTCACAACTAGACCACCTGTTTCTAGCTGTCTATTTCTTTTTCTATTGGCAACATTCTCTAATATATGTTGAGCTTTCTCAGCTGCAGCCCTTGCCTCTCGAACCTACACAGAATGAGGAATAAGTAAAAGACAGGGGGGAATAAGGATGGGCGTTATGGGGGCAATGTTAACATTTGGATACTCATTGGTGGAAATAAGGGAAATGCCTAGCAGAAAAGCTGGGAAGAAAGCAATTGAATAGAAGATAAGAACTGGCTCAGAATGAAATAAAATTCAACTGAGCCAAGAGTCTGTAATTTCAAGGTGCAATACTTTGGCTGGTAGTGCCATCATAATATCCAGAGCTGTAATGATTTAAAAAAAAAAAAACAAAACAAAACAAAACAAAAACAAAAACAAAAAAAAAAAAACTAACTAACTAACAAACAAACTAGCAAAGCATTTAATGAATTCAAGCACCAAGAATACTAAAAATATTGAATCAAAAATATTTAATATTTACCTTGGTAATAGTTTGTTCAGCATTCTCTAATGCCTTCATCTTTTCCCGTTTAAGATAATAAGGTTTCAGGACAAATTTCTGCAAATATAAAGCAAGATAAATCATAAAGAGATAGATACTTCAAAACCATTGGAAAAATGAGCAATTTAAAATCCACCCAAAAGCATGACTGCAAAAGAAATTAGGACAGTTATGCAACCAAAAGATTCAACATGTTGATATCACACAGCTCCCAACTTTTCATTGAACAAAAGATAATGTAAATATCCCATGCAGAACATAAAATTGCAATTTGTACATGGATTCTTTAAAAAATATTGTCATTTAAAAAGAGAAAAATATACAGCCAAAGACAACTTAAAAGGAGGTCCTAGATTAAAAATGACAAGTTCCCTAGATACATCTAATTATGCCAAGTCTCAATTGAATCTTTGATTTGAAAATATTACTATTACTAGTAGGCTAGTTTATTTCAAAATCCTGCTACCATCTCAATTTTTAAAGTTTAAACAGCCACAAGAATGACAAAGGAGACATTTTAACTAATGGAAAGATGTAAAACCACAAACCCACTCCTAAGACAAAAGGCTAAAGAAAGAAACAAAACCTCTAGCCCACCTACATATATATACAAGTGTATTCTGTGAGGGATGCATGTGAGCCAATAATGGAACTCAGCATTCCTCAATGCAAAGAATGGAAGTCATACCGTAAGAATCATGTTATAAATTACAATAGCTTCTACTCAACCAAAAGTTCAAATAGGTATAAGAATTTGAACTGCAAACCTTGAATATAAAGTAAAACGATGTTGGAATGACAAAGGCACCAGTTGCAAACAAAGGGTCCAAATGCCTGGAAAGCAATATCTGCATTGAATCACATTAGAAACTCAGAAGTCAGAACCAACCACTAGAAGCATCAAGCCATAAGGGATGCGAACAGGATGTAAACAATTAATAGTGTGTCCTTGTGATAGTCAAGATGCTATGATTACACTTTCAGTTGTTTCTGGGTACAATGGCACATTTACTTAAATTGATGCATTATATCTAATTATCTATATCTTTCCAAGGGTCTAATTGGGATATTATTATACATCAAATAACTTTGGTTGCATTTACCTTTTATAAATTTACCATAAGTTTCCATATTATCTATGACTGCAATGTATGCCAAAGATTAAGTCTTCTAGGCAAGGCCAATGTGGTTGGTAAAATATACAGAATTTCAAGCTAGAATAAATTGGATATTTGGATCATCAGCTGATATTTGAATTTCTAGCATTACTAACATAAAAAGAATGCAAGTAAATAGCATCCCAAACTACCACTATTACAAGAATAAACTAGTTCAACATTACAAATAAGTTTACTTTTTTACTTGTCAGATAGCTTTCTACATGTCATAGCAATAATAAACTCCAGAACTTTTCCTGGAGCAAATTGATCACAAGGCATTCATTAAGCATGCAAATATACAGAAATTTTGTCAAATAATGTTTCCACAAGACATAGAACACAATTTTGCAAGTAAACTTACAGGAACTATCAATTTTTGGCCTCCACGGTGCAATTCAAATTTCCAAAAGATACCCTAGCAATAGTAAAGATTAAACTGTATTAGAAACTACGCCAGTTTTATATCAATCCAAACCAAGTTTAAGAGCCCCCTCTTTCTCAAAAAGAACAAAGAAGTTAAGGTAAGCATTTTTTTGAGAAAAAGGGGAAAGATAAATTATTTTAAAGATTTTTCTTATCTAAAATCTCAAATAGCAGAACTTCTTTGATAATTCCAAGTATCTTCCCCTCCTGCCCCCCATTCTTTGTTGGGGAACTTCTAGAAGGGGAAGGTTCTGATGAGAAAAGTTGTTTGTCCACATACAGCTCCCAACCTGAACTCCTACTGTGTACAGCATACAAACAGTGCTGAATTCTGATATTTTTCTTCCACCCCCAACTTCAAGTTCAAGTGCAGTACTGCAAAATGAAATATAGACAAGTGGGAAATTTTGTATTCCTGAAAAAATAAGAGAATGTACAATCAAAAAACATTCAAATTGCATACAAATTTGTGCATTCTAAACTTTTATGCCATCTATTGAATGTTCTTTGACAAACATAAAATTGATCAAAAACACAATTCCCTAAAAACAAATCACTATAAGGAACAACATTGCCAGATAGTAGAATGAATACGTGAAAACTTACATAAAGTCTGTACATCACAGGAATAAAATGACTATTCATATTGACTTCAATGCGTCAATTAGAGAATCTTAAAAAGTTGACTAAATCATTACAATAACAGTCCATTGAGAATTTAATATTAAATCAAAATAAATAAAATACTCCAATAATAATAGCATGAAGATAATGTTTTGGAGATTTTTTTAGAGTTCTCGCCCGGTGGTGCAATATCACATGCAAATTATCTGCTTTACCACAAAATAATTGCAAATTGGCAACTTGGGTACCAATATTAGGCACATGCATTACAGAGTAGTCAAGGCTGAATATGAAGCTCTAAGGGTCAATTTCTACACCTATAAATAAGTCTATTATTCACATTGGTATAGTTAGACTGTTAGAGACTGCGAGTTGGTTCTTTGTGAAGGGAATATTATAAGTGCAAATTGGGGAATGAGTACGCATTTCTGACTGAATTCTTTGAGATCCCATTTTTTGAGATTAGCCCTTTGAAATATGTCTGTAAGCATTTCAGATGACATGGCTTACAAAGATCCCCCAAGAGTTTGAGAGGTTAGCAAATGCATGAAAATGGGCATTCTCATTTGGGTTTTGTAATTAGGGCTTTGGGGGCTTTATTTGAGGTGGAATCACAACCTCTTGTACTCTCCTTTTGGATACTCCTAAGTGGATGTATTGTTGTCTTTACCCACAGATGTAGGTCAATTGACCCCACCACGTAAATCTTTGTGTTCATCTTTCTCTTTTGTTACAGTTATTTCCATCTTGATCTATCTAATTCTATGATCACAAAGCAAAGTGATTTGTTGTCCTCCCATAGATACTGGATATGTCATCTTCCAGATAGAGGCTATAAGAATATTCCAAAACAAGTATGATCTATGAAAAATCTAAAGCAGCTAAGGTAGCATCACATAAAGAGTAACTGGCCATCTTATAAGTAAAGATTTATCCATAGTTCATCTATGCAAGATTTTTGGCAGTAGTAATTTAGACAATGAATTATAAAATTGACAATATAAATGGTAAGAAATAAGGGATTTGTAAAGTTTGAACTTTTATCCTCAAAAATAAATGAGAAAAGACAAAAATGCAGCAAACCTTCCAAATCTGCTAGCAATGCGCCCGTGAGATTTTGATGAAAAGCGGCGAGTATAATGAGCCGATGCCCCAAAGGACCCCATGCCAATCTACAGTAAGCCAAATAAGAATGCAATGATGAAAATATAGAGTACTAATTTCTAGAAATAAAAGGCTTAATGCATTTAAACTTTAGTGCAAGCAGGGATAGCCAATAGAAACACATTTGTTTTAAATTTATAAATCAAAATTAGTTGATAATGAGGAAGCCCTAACCCAATTAGTGCTTGGAAATAGTAAACAAAACTAAGTTGCTTGTATCACAGAGAGAGTGAGGAAAAGAATAAAAGTATTGTCTTCCATGAATCTTTTAAATGATATAAGAATTGTTCAAACTTCTAAACATACATTCTACTGCCTTCCTAAGCCCCACCCAATACACATTACACTTATGTTCCACAGGGACACATCAAAATAAGAGGAGAACAAAGTGCTAACAGTCAAAGAAAAGGTTAGACATTGTATGGGATTTATCATATACCCCTACTGTATTCTGATTCATCATATTAGTTGTGAAACATCTAAATATTCATCTTCCCATACAGATGTCATTCACAAAAAAAATTACAAAGCCACTAATAAAGAAGAATTTCAATCCACTAACATCGAAGTCAAATTTATGTTGAGCAAAAGGGGGTGTGACAGTTATTAGAACCTTGATCTCTCCGGAAGCCGACATTTTTTGTTCCTTTTTCTGCCATCCAACAGCTACAGATGACTCCGTACCCAAAGACAGCTGAATCTGAAGGTTCAAAAGGTTGTACAAATTAGCAACAGAAAATACACTATGTCACTATATTGCCACAACAGAATCCAGCTACATTGAAATCAGAACTGATCCACAGAGTAATTAAAGCCCCGCAAAAATACAGTGATCTATATACTTGCAATGGAATTGAAGAACATACAACTGTGAGAATAAAAAACAATGTAATATGGACAGGAAGATGATAAATTTTATAGTTCTAGAAACAAGCTTACATTTCCATTTGTTGTATCAGAGAGTTGGCGGGTCCAAATGTTAGAAAGATTAATTGAACCATCTCTTAGAGACATGGCAAGACCCATTGTTGCAGTAGAGTGGAGCGATAAGTTGCTAATGAGACAACAACAGAGTTAATATCATACAAGTGAAAATTTTCAAGAGTACAAGCTCCGCAAGAAAAGAGAAGTCATCCTACCGAGATGCTTGTACCCCTATCAATGCCCGCATACCAACAGAACCCATTAACTCTAAGGAAGAAACAGAAGACATCTGATGACGAAAAACAACAGAAGCCACACCACCACCTGCGTTTCCATTAACAGCTAAATTCCCACCTATACCAATTGCATTGTTTTTGGATATTTGAGACTGAACTTCACTTGCCATAGCCATTCTGATATTCATTTAGAAAAAGAAGGATAAGATGGGAGATAGTAATATTGTAGAAACAAAACTTGACAGGACCCCTAAGAAAGTAAGAAGTAAAGGATTATTACAATCTCCAACTAGGGAAATTTATAAGATTGGACTTAATAAAGCAATTCTGATAACTTTATATGTTCTATGACCAAGGGCCAACATGAGATTAGTAACTTAAAGTAAGTTCAGTAATAAGGACCAGCATGTTGGAACATCTTAAGCACAACTTAATCACTAAATGTGTTAGGCTTGGGGTGTTGCTTAGGAAGTACAATAGAGGGAGAATAATAGCTTTACAGGTTTATACAGTTCTTGAATGGAATCAATATAAACCAGTGTGTCTATGAAAAACTCCCGCCAAGTTACACCTCTTCACATTTCTCATCTGCACCAATATCAACTACATGGATAGAAGCAATAAAAAGACAAATGGAAGAAGAATGATATGTACCCTTTCATAATGCCTTTACCCTGTAAAAACTGTGGCAATGACAAATTTGCTAGAATTGAACCAGAAGGGCGGATGTGGGCTGCAACCTTTTCTAGTTCCTTCTGATGTCGTAGTCTCTCGAGTTCTTCCTTAATCTCTTCGGCTTTGTTCAGCTTTGGACCAAGTTCCAAACCAGAGGTCAATCCTTCCATGCCATAAATGTCATATATCTGCCGCTTTGTTTCATCAGACAAAATCTCATATGCTTCACATATCCGCTGAAAATTCTCAGTTGCAATATCCTTCATCTGAGACAAGAGAGTTAATGCTAATTACTAATTACTAAGTGTTTCCCATTTTGTGGATATCTTTACTCACTATACTTGAAAATATATCAAATACGAAATGGTCCTTCCATGCCAGTGTGATACATCATGTCCAGGCAACATCCATTGTTATATGAATGCAACTTTAAATGGGATATAACTATATATGACCACACAAAATGATATTGAATGAATTTTCTATTAATGCAAGCCTTTATTGAATTTCTTGCTTTCCTACAAAAGCACTTTATCGATTAAAGAGAGTGAACTCATTTGTACTGAGTAGAGTATGATTTCAAATTTTCTCGATAATACACTCGAATGCAAATTCAAAACAAAAACAAGAGCCAATTACAGCAAAGTATGCAGAATCATTCAACTATTTCAGCTTGATATATTCAAATGAAATGATATATTACTAAAACGAGTGGATAAAAGCTGAATGTAAGAGAAAATAGAAAGAACCAAAAGCATATATATGTATCTGAAGCGAAACCTGAGGAGCTTGATATTTATCAGGGTGATAGACTTGTGCCCATTGACGATAAGCTTTCCGGATTTCTTCCGTGGAGGCTTCAGGTGATATGTTGAGAAGAGCATAGAGCTCTCTGTTCGGCGGCCCATCGGCATCTGCCTTCATCGATTCTCGCTCGTTTCGAATAGATTCGACTCAATCGCGCTATCTTCCGGGATATGTCGAGCAGGTTTAGGGTTTTTCTGATGGAAAAGAAGATAGAAAATGACTGAAAATTCAGGTGAAGTCAATAGTCAGTCGATATTGTTTTTTTTTTCTCGAATATATTCGAGAATGACTGAAAATTCACGAAAAATATTTTAGGAAAAGTGAAATTGAAATTTCATGGAAAAGTAATATTAGGAAGATGAACTCCATTGTTTAGTTGGTGAAAAAAAATTATTTAAAATATTAATTCCTTTGTTGGGTTTGATTTAGAATGGTAATGAATAAGCTTTCAAAAAAGAAATTGTAATGAATAACGATTATAAAGACTTATATACCTCTACAAATTAAGAAAAGCAAGAATAATTATGAAAGAACACAAGTGACAAAATAGTCCAATCATACCCATTTTTCTTCCCATCTTCAATGAAAAACAAAATCTTTGCTCCAACCAATGGTTTTATTTTTCTCAAATTTGAAGAATTCATTTTTCATATTCCATGAACTAAACATCAAAACTCATTATTTTCCTCCCTTCTAAGAAAAATAAATTCCATGAAAAAAAAAATTTCACCCAACTAAGGGCACCCTTATCAATAGTTTTTTTTGGGATAATGTCATGGATAATGCCATGAGAGAGAGGGTGGAGAACTCCTGCAAAATATGGGAGCTTGGAACAGTGCAAAAGGGAGAAAAGGAAGGATGTTGTGCGCGTTTAGCGCACAGCATGCGCCCACTCTGGCGCGTGCACGCCAGGTGGGCGTGTCAGGCGCGCCTGACAGAGTCTTTGTAAATCATTTTTTTTCTTCCTCCCATTTTCTCTTTCATAATTATACTTACAAAAACTCATCAATAACCGCGAAAAAACTCCATTGATAAGGCCTTCCCCAATAGTTAAAACTTGGGTGTAGATTTTGAGGTGTTTTTGTAAGTGTGATTAGGAAAGAGAAAATGAGGGTGGAGGCAAAAAAAGAAAAGAAAAAATAAAAAACAAAATAAAAACTGAAATAAAAATTAAAATAAAAAAAAATTACGTTACGCGCCCGCCTGGGCGCGAATTCCGCGCCTCACGCGTGCGTGAGGCGTGGAATTGTTGAATGGTGGGGCCTATTTATTAACCTGCAAAATCTCAACCTCGCAGGACAAATATCTCATTGCCATGTAAGCCATTCCCATTTGTTGTCTGGCTTTAAGTCAAATTTAGTTCTTAAATTTTGTGCCAAAATTGGCTATTGTGGACCGCCTAAGGATGCTCTAAACATCCCCTAACTTGGAGTGAATTTTTTGAATTTCATTAAAATTGAAAATTGTGATAGCATTACTGAAATAAATGTAAAATATAATTAGGATGAAATAACATTTTTATGGATTAAAAGCTAAGCACAATCACAATAGTGATTTTTTCACAGTTTTTTTAAAAAAACATGACTTACGTAGAGGAGAGAAAATAGCTAGGGTCTTCTTGAAAAATGGTTGTTTTGTGGGGCCCGCCATGAGAGAGAAAAGGGAAAGGAGAGATGCAGCCGTGTGCGTGGGCTGCACAGACCGCGCCTAGCCGTGCGCGTGCAATATACGTGTCTGCTGGCGCGTCTGCTTTTTTTTGCGTCATACCTGCTTTTAATTTTTTTTGTCTTCTCTTTTTACTTCCCCTCTCTCCCTCTTTTATCTCCTAATTGGCACCTCAAAATTCACAAACCAAAAGAACAAAAAAAAAAAAAACAAAAACAAAAAAAACAAAACTATTAAGGATGCTCTAAGTGCCTTAATCAAAACATGAGTCAACTAATTTGTTGATCTTCGAACAAACTAATAGACCAATAATTAATAGAGTTTAATAACACCCTTTCAAAAAAATAGAGTTTAATAACATAACACAATCATGTCGATACATGATTTTATATAGTTCATTATTATCGTGTTTAATTCATTTTTTTATTTTTCATTTTCCAAAATTTTTCCATTTTTTTAATTTTCTATTAAAATTATGAAAAATAAAAAATATGTTCATCAACATCATTTTCATACTTTATTTCAAGTCAGAGAATGCATTGGTTCATTTTAACCTACAAATGTTAATGATAAATACAATATAAGATCAGGTGTGCAAATATGTTTTTTTTTTTTTTTTTTGAGTTCTACTGACTCTATTACATTGTAGTATCTGTTCATAATAGCTACTTTCTCAACCTACTGAGGCTCGAACCCACTCCCTTCCACATGGGAGTGTACACCGGATGCCGCTTGACCACAAGGCCTTTGGCGTGCAAATATGTGTTTAGAACATCTGATTTACAGTAATTATTAGTTGGTTAGAATTATAGATAATATTTAGTATTATTAGCAATTTAGTTTGAATAAATATTAGAACTCGTCCTAATAATTTAGATAAAATTATTTATATATGCAATTAGGCAAAAACTTGTGTGAGACCGTCTCACCTATTTTTGTCCGTAAGACATGTGGGGTCAAGATTAAAATATAACACTTATAATGAAAATGTAATATGTACTAATTAAGAATAAAATGTTGTTAAAGACCTTGTGGTCAAGTGGTACCCGGTGTCCCGATTAACACTTCCACATGGATGATGGGAGTGGGTTCAAGCCTCGTTGTGCTTCAGTAGTACTCAAAAAAAAAAAAAAGAGAATTAATTTCATTTTTTGTCCTAGATTTATAGGTGGCATTCCACTTTTAGTCATTTTTTTTCAAAACATCAACTTTTAATACTAGTATTATTGTGGCATGACCATTTTTGGTCATCCATCAACAAAACAGTTTAAATTTCGTCAAATACAAGAGCATTTCAGTCTTCAATTTTGATTTTGTTTCAAAAAATAAACATAAAAAAATATAGCGGGTCAACTTACTTTGTATAAAAAAGATCAAAATGTCATTGTATTTAACGGCATTTTAATGATTTTCTTGACGGAGGACTAAAAATGGTCATGCCACAATAATACTAGGACTAAAAGTGGATGTTTTGAAAAAAAAAAAGAACTAAAAGTGGAATACCACCTATAAATCTAGGACCAAAAATGGAATTAACTCAAAAAAAGAATAAAATGTTTATTACTTATAAGAAAAAATGTAATATAACATTTTTCATCAAAAGTTTTACATTTTCCCTTATAAGTAATAAACATGGACCATAAGTTATAAGGTAATTGTAAAATTCGTCCCTAAATATTTGTCATACTCACTTTTCGTTCATAAGTTATCATTGACGCTGCACTTTTCATCCCTGGGTTATACTAAAATTGTAAATTTCGTCCCTGATATTTTATTAGTAAATGGACGAAAAGTGCAACGTCAATGATAACTTAGGGATGAAAAGTGAGTATGACCAACACTTTGGGACGAATTCTATAATTACCATATAATTTAAGGACGAAAAGTGTAATTTCCCAATAAACATTTTATTAATGATTAATACAATAATACGGAGTATTATATTGTCTATTATAAGTATTACATTTGCATAGTGATCTGACTCGTCACACGGATAAAAATTCGTGAGACAGTCTCATAGGAGAGTCATTCATACAATTATAATGACAAAAACTTGGGTAGGCCGGTCATATTACAATAAAAATATAATACTTATATTAGAAAATTTAATATTAATCATGAATAGATTATAAATTCTTTGTGGCAAAAACTTGTGTGAGACCGTCTCACCGTGAGACGAGTCGAGTCAAGTCGAGTCAATGTGAAAATGTGATACTTATACGCACAAATATCATACTTATATGCTTAAATGTAATACTAATTATCAATAATAAATTTTGTGTTACTTATAATGGTAAATGTAATACTTTTACATTTCGATTTAAAATGATTATATTTTTCCTCAAAAGTATTATATTATTCCTTATAAGTAAAGAAAACATTATTTATTATGAAAAATGTAATACTTTTGATGGAAAATATAATACTTTTACATCAAAATGTAAAAGTTATTACTATACATTTTTCTTAAAAAAACATTTTTCCTTATAAATGACAACAATTTTATTCGTAATTAGTATTACATTTAAGCATATAAGTATGAATTTGTGCATATAAGCATTGCATTTGCATGTTGATTCAACCCGACCCGACCCGACCCGACTTATAAATAAGGATCAGTGAGACGGTCTCACACAAGTGTGCCATTATTTGTCACTCTCCCTAATAAGTAATAAACAATTTATTCATAAGTAGTATTATATTTTCATATTAATCCGATCCAAATCGTTTCACGAATAAGTGAATGAAAATATATAATAAAATTATTCAGTAGAACTCGTGCAATAGGATTCGAACAAATTTCGATCCTTGAATGGCGCTTGTGAATTGTGATTACTGATTAGACATTACCCATAAAAATAAAAGAGTTAATTCCATTTTTTTTTCCTAAATTTATATGTGGTAATTCAATTTTAGTCTTTTTTTAACAGAACATCCATATTTGGTTCTAGTATTATTGTGATATGGCCAATTTTTTGTCCTCTATCAACAAAACAGTTGTAATGTCATTAAATACAAATGCATTTCGGTCTTCAATTACAGATTTTTTCAAAAAAATAAACATAAAAATATAGTCGGGTCAACTTACTTTGTATAAAAATGATCGAAAAACCATTGTATTTAATGATATTTCAACAATTTTGTTGACGGAGAACCAAAAGTAGTCATGCCACAATAATATATACTAGGACCAAATATGAATATTTTTATAAAAAATGATTAAAAGTGGAATGTGACTTATAAATCTAGGACAAAAATTAGAATTAACTCAAAATAAAATAATAAAAACCGACTAAGCCTAAAGAATCCAGCAAGGCAGCAAGAGGTGGTCAAAGTTTTGGAGCTGTTTCATCCGCCGACCGGAACCAAGGCCAGTCAGTTGACTTCAACAACTTAATAATACTCCGTATATTATATGGATTAAACATCAAACGAGTCGACGAGTTCAACGCCGAGAGACGAGACGGAAGTTAGAGTGTTAGACTATGCAATATTGTGATCCACATAGGGAAGAAATAAAGTGTATTAATTTTTTTTTTTTAAAAAAAAAAATAGAAGTGTTAAGAATAATCGAGCACGTAAAGTTTAAAAGCTGTCTTTTTTTTTTTAGATCTATATTTTTTACCTCATGATTTATTTTTTATTTTTTAAAAAATAATTGTATATCACTAAAATGTACGGAGTATTACACATCTTTCCTACAATTTTGTTGACTACTTTTTGTTTTTCTTGGTAATTGAATTTAAAATCAACTAGTTTTGATTCCCAATTATTGAAATTGTGTTACATTTAGTTTTATTTTTTTTGAAGTAATTGAATAAATGCATTAATAATGAGTAAATAAATTATGCATACAAGAAGGAGGCAAGGAGAACTTGACATCCGGACAAGTATGAGAGATTGAGAGTCAGCTGCTCAAGCGAGTGAGCAACATGATTCGCTGATCTAAGCTCATAGCTAATAGAAATCAATCTAAACGAGCTTACAAGATATTTACATTCATAAATGAAAATGCTTCTATAATACAAATTTCTATCCGTGCTAACAAGGCTCTTCTAATGAAGAAGAATAGAAGATAATACATCTCCAAAATAATACTATCATAGTGCATCCCCTTAAGTCAAGACATATCTTCCTTCCATGCAATAGCCTTTGTAGTACGAGGATCGACACAACTTTGGATAGTATCACTTTTAACATCAACAACAAATTAAACTGATTGTCCACTTATTAAATAACAACCCAATATATCAAATTACCAACAACAAGAAAAAGAGTGACATCAATATTACCCCCTCAATGTGTTTAGTTTACATTTAGTTTTAAAATGTATTTTTTTTTTTTGTCCAAAGGTATCCCTCCAGTCGATAGCCAGAAGACTAATCCTTAGTGTGCAACGAAGGAAAAATTCGAACATGTTATAATTCATAAGTGGACTGATAAAATGTAACAATAAAGTACAGTTGGATGATTGACTTTTGTATGTATAATGCACGCAACATATTTCAATATGAGTTAGATATTCTCTGATTAATAGTAGCATACCAATGAGGACACCCTTGTTCTCAACCAGATGGTACCCACTTTTTCTCAACCAAACAACATGAAAAGGTCTTAATACTAAGAGAAACCCTTCCTTAGTATTGAAACTGTCGTATATATGCGATATTGCTATTCATATTACGGACATGGCAAATGGCAATAGCCACACCGCGTGAACACGCCATAGGCAGCTTCCTTTTCTGACCTTTCTGCACCCAACAGAATACAGACTCGGCAACCCCCATCCCGCGGGGCCACCCAAACATGCACTAACCTTATATAATACAGAACAAGTCAAATGATTATATCATTATTCAGACCTTAAAGTAACCTTAGTTAATAAGTTTTTATTCCAAAATTTTTGTGAACCCAAGCATTCACCTCATTATTCACTATTTCATTCAATCCCAAAAACTCTTATTCTCATTAATTTTAGTTTCTTTTTCAGTTTTTTATGATCCCACCATTTTACTGCACTATATTTTTAATTATTTCTTTATTTATTATCATTATAAAAAAAAATATAATGACAAGTATTGTTCTTATTATATTTAAATTAAACATATAAAAATTAAAATAAATTTATAATTATAAAATTGTTAAAAAATTAACAACAAAATTAAATTTAACAATGTTTGAACAATTGTTTTAAAGAAGAAGAAAAAAAGAATTTAAACGGCCAAAACTTAACAATTTTTATCCATGAGACAGATTGGGTCAATATGAAAATGTAATACTTATATTAAAAATGTAATACTAATTATGAATAAAGTGTTTGTTACTTATAAGAGAAAACGTAATAATTTTGAGGACAAATGTAATACTTTTACATTTTGATGTAAAATATTACTTTTTTTCATCAAAAAGTATTACAATTTTTCTTATAAGTAATGTTGACAAGTAGTTGTTACTTATTATAAATGCAAATGTAATACTTTTAAATCAAAATGTAAAACTATTACATTTTTTATTTAAAAGTATAACCTTTTCTCATATAAGTAATAAACATTTTATTATTGATTTAGATTTTTTCAGTATAAGTATTTCATTTAAAATTGTCTCGACCTGTCTTACGAATATTGATTCGTGAGACGGTCTCACATAATTTTTTGTCATATATACACACACACAAAGTCAAACTTGACAATCATTTGTATATATCGAAAATATAAGCAATATTGTTGACGAGTACAATATAAATATAAGTAGAAAAACACTACAAATCTTTCATAGTTTTTAATAAAATATTGTTATTTTTAATTTCTTCTCATAATTTTATCTCTTAATGTTCACAATATAAGTATAATCTACCATAAAAACTAAATAAATTTTTAAATTACGATAAGTTTAACCTCATAAAAGCGAAAGTAATATAAATCCAATTTACCTCTTTCATAATTGATATTTTATTGTTTCCATTGTCTTTGGATTGGTAGAATTGCATGAAAAAAAGTTAGAAGTTTTGTTCCTCATCACTTGACTTAAAACTTGAGATGACATATATATATATATATATATATATATATATATATATATATATATATATATAGTGTTATCTGGAAAATAAGTTAGAGTATCATAAATTGTACATATCTATATTGACGTGGTAATTGATACACTTATTTTTACTTATGACTATCCTGAATTAATTGACTCAATCCAGTGTTACAAATTAATTTACTTATTAATCAAATATAAATGAAATCAATCAAATATTGTTGGTTTTCAAAAAAAAAAAATATTGTTATGTAATGATATAAAAATTTAGAGATAAAATCATGAGAGGAATGTATCATTACTCTTTTGATTAATACATCCACAATTAACTTTCATTGCCATATAGACAGAATATTAATTTAACAAAGATTAATTTTATTTGTCTCTTCTAATTAGACCTCATATTTTCATTTGGCATAACAATAAAAGCCTTTTACTCATGGATTATTATGAATTGACCGACCTCACTTAACATTAAAAAAATGAATTTCTGTAGGTATTAATCAAATAAAAAACAAAACAATCAAATATTATCATGTAAGAAATGAAAATTAGACGATGAAATCATGAAATGTTGTATTATTATTGTAAAAATCTAAAATAAATTAAAGAGAACATTTATAAATTGTCATAATATATATAAAAAAAATTAGAAATTTATGAACTCTCACATTCATGTTTTGCACAATCATATATCTGGATTATGCCATATCATCCATTAACTTTGAAAGTTTTCCAAAACTGATGAAAATTAGATATTTTCAAACAAGATATTTTCTCGTTTGAAATGGTCAATGTTTTCACATCAAAAGATAGAAATAAAAAGACTAGTCTACATGTCAACCCTTTTTTAACTAGATTTTTTATATTCAATTATTATATACCCATTTTTATTATAATACTTCTTATATGATCAATTCATGTTAGAATTGAATTCACCAATTAATATGAAAGAAGTTTTTTTTTTTTAATGCTACATTAAAAAAAAGTGATTTTATGTACCAAAAAAAGAGGTAATTTTAGAAATTTTTACGGTGCTAATAATATCATTATGCCGAGTACGAATGGTATGAGTGTCAATATTATGTGTTACAAGAAAATTTATTGTAATTGTACTTGATGAGATAGACATGTTTAAAAAAAATATATTATTTAATATCAAAAGCAATAAATGTACATATAACATAATACTCCTAATGTCCATTTTACTTATCATATTTATTATTTATTAATCAAATTAATTTTTTTGGTTTATTTTTTGTTTAAATTTGTTTTAAAAATAAAAAATAAAAAATTGTGTGATAATACTTTTAATGTAATTTATAAATATATAAAATTTATAGATTAATACAAAATTTAATATTATGATAATTTGAATTGTAAATAAAATCAATGCTAGTTAATTGAGCCAGACGCATGAAATGAAATAAAATGAGTACAAGTATGAGTTGTGTCCACATAATTTGACTCCGTTCATCCAATGGTGTACCATTTGACCTTAGTATTTTATTAGCATTCTATCATTAACGGGTTTAAGTTATTGGGCTAGGAAAAAAAAGAAGGAAGAAATTAAGCATTTTTAAAATAAATAAAAAATAAAAAAGCCAATAGCTTGTAGAGTAGTGGCACCCGGTTGTACTCCATATAGAAACGGGTTCGAGAGGTTGACTCTTTGTGTTTCAGTAGATTGAGAAAGTAGTTATGAACATATACTACATTGTAATAGACTAAAACGGTCCGTAGTACTTAAAAAAAAAAATAGAAGGCAATTTAATAGCAGTAAAATAAATGTACAGAGTAATACAATTCTTAACGTTTAGCGCCACCCTTCAAGCTTCCTGCTTATAAAAAGACGATCCCATTCCTCAACTCTTAACTCTCGTCAAGCTCGTCCGTCCCCACCCTCCTCCCACCTCCCAAGAAAACGACAGCGTCTATATAACTATCCTGGAGTACGGCCTGCATCCTGATTTCCGTACTCTACTCCGGCGCTGTTCCGCCGGCACCGGTTCACCGGAAAACCGCCATTTTCCTGTCAACATTTGAGCTTCCAGAGGAGGGAAGTGCAATGCATTAGAGTCAAAACGAGGGAGTAAAATAACAAAAAAGAGAGGAGATTTTCTCTTTGTCCATTGAGATTTATTTATTTATTTATTTATTTATTTGAGAGATTTTGGAGAAATTTAGAAAGGTTTTCAATGGCGCGAATGTGGTGGTTGTTGGTATGGGTTGCCGCGGCGACGGTGGTGTGCGGAGCGACGCCGTTTGTAAGCGGGCGGGAGCGGGTGCACCGAAACGCGTATGCTACCATGATGTACGTGGGGACTCCCAGGGACTATGAGTTCTACATCGCGACACGTGTCATGCTCCGATCTCTGGCGCGGCTCGGCGCCGATGCCGATCTCGTCGTCATTGCCTCCATGGACGTTCCTCTTCACTGGCTCCAAACCTTGTAAGCTTCTCCATCTCTTTTTTCTTTTATATTTTTGTTTTTCTTTTCCTGCACTTTTAGTACGGTTATTATCGTGTGATGGCGAGACCATCAATACTCAGGTAGTCGGTCTAAAAATATTGAATAACTATTTTAATAGGTTAAGAAAGTAGATATGAAATTATGTTTTTCATTGTTTTAAGTAGATATTGACTCGTTACAGTGTAACATTCTACATTTTTTAATCTACTGAAACACAAAGAGTATTCATGACCTCCAATTTAGAATAGTCATCTCGTGTCACTAGATCATATAAGGTTATTAGCATCATGTGTGTCATTATTGGGCGAAAAGTAACCAAAAAAAAAAGTGTCATGAAAATATTACGGAGTATTGAATTCAATAAGTCAAATTAAAAAATTCTAAAATATATTAAAAGAAAATTTTAGTTTAACCAATCAAATGTTGATGAGATATGTAAAATAGAACAAAGAGGTTACTATTATATATAGAGAAATGATCTAGTGTCATAAAGTGGTTCTCACATTTGAAAGATCATAAATTAGAATTTCAATGAGGGCAATACTGACTCTCTGTGAGTTTGAGTAGTATTCAAAAAATTTTATTCTCTTGGTTGTTGGAACAAAGTGGTGAGGAAAATAGGTGGATTTTGCATAATGCTAGGAAATCGGAATCAGATGCGTTTTGTTCGGGTTAATTTAGGATTTTGTCGTTTTAGGACCCAAAAAAAGGGAAGAAATTCCTTGTATGCTATCAATTGATGGATATGATTGTGCTAAGCTGGTCCACTATGAAACGGATAATCAAATCATGCCATTCATAAACCACAAAGAAAAAGTTTCTCGTACTGGTGCAGTCTAGATGTCTTGGTCCATTCTAGATTTCTAGATGGTGCTAATATCACCATACTAGTCACCTTTGATTCAAATTATATTATGATTCTAATTTATTTATAACGATTTAAGTCTAAATGATTTGAAATATTAAATATATCATTATCGCATCACAATTTTAGCTTATCTATCTCGATGTAAGTCACACTTTATTTATTGATTCTCATCGTAGTCATATAACGGAAAAAAGGTAAATAGGTCTTGAACTTTGTATGCCAAAGTAATTAGGCAATGAAATTTAAAAAGTTTCAATTAACTGATAATTTGTCAAATTATTACAATTAGGTCAAGTATCCAATAAACTTAATGTAAAACATGTAGAAATATGATGACATTTATGTTTTAAAAAATATAACGGGTCACCAACGGTAAACCTTCTCCGGTGATTCTTCGGCGTCTCCTCCTTCAACCTCCGCATTGGCTTTCTAATGGAGAAGCCACTAGCTTTTCCGTCTATTTTCTTTTAACATTTTTTAATTAATTTATTTGAATAAATATTGTCATATCAGCATTTTTATCAGTTACCTTTATGTAATTAGCTATTTGGTTTAATTGAATCAAATCAATAAGTTGATGTATTAATTACTAACTTTTTTTAAGTTAAGAGTTTTCTGGTATTAAAGTTATACCCATGCAAAAAGTCTAATACATCCTCCAGTTTTCTAATTTCAACATTGAAGAAGTTTTCTTGATTGTTGGACTTGTATATTAATTTTTTCCTTCCCATTCCAACTCTCAAACACATGAAGTTGGTGCAGTTGGATAGGTGTTAGGGAAAACTGTTTACAGTGGCAAAACAAGTTGGGTGAGTGACGAAGCTGTTTTGTCTATAAAGTGGTGGGAATAAAAATATTAGATATCATTTCAAAAATAAAAAATAAAAATGCTACGTACTCCGTATTAGATAAGCCCCAACTTTCCCAAGTGGCCTGACTAGAAAGCTGCTTTTATAATTATCAATATAGTTTTATCTGTTAGATGGTAGGACGGACTGGCTTAATTTGGTTATTATAATCACCTTTTTGGAGCATTCCTGAATTGGTCGCTTCTGGGAATGGGAATTGTTTCTTTAGTATAAGTGGCTCCATTCCTTTTCTGATTCTGGGAAAAAGCCACCTTTTGCTATTTTAGATGCCTTTGGCTTTGGACGATCAGGTCTGTTTTTGGGTCTTATCAAGCCATTCAAGCGAGCAAAGCCATGGAAATGAGGGCAATGAATGAATATTCCTTCTTGCCTCAATGTCTTATGATGTTTACCTTAGCTTGCTTTTTCATAGTTGATTGTTTGTCTTGGACTCTTAGATACCATCAGAAAACAGAGCTGGCAGTTAATATGATATTGTGCCGCCCAATCACATCAAAGTTATCAACACAACTACACTTAAAAAAGTATATCTATTTGTTGTTACGTTGGTTTTAGGTCATCAATATTGTTTATTGCAATTTTTAAGCAATTAAGTGCAGTCCCTTGCCTTGGTGAGTCAGACTGAATGGCCTTTTTACTATCAACTGCCCCTTTCAATGTGTATTATACTATTCTTGCTTGATATCACTTAGTACTTGTTAAAGATTCTTACATTAAAAAAAAAAAAGAAGAAGAAAATAGAGAACATATAGGTTTGTAAGGACATGAATTAAACTAGCTAATTGATTGAACCGAGTCTTTTAGTGTGGTTTAGCAAGCGTTATACCATGAACCTGGTTCTACTTTGCAAGGTGGACACGTGTCTATTTACATACTGAATGTTCACAATTTAAATTGTGAACATTCAGTATGTAAATGTAGTGTATTTTGGACCCCTTGCAAGGTGGATCCGGTCCACGTAATAATTTGCCGTGGTTTAGTCCATGTGCTAACCCAGTTAAGTGACTCGGCATTTCTAATGCGCCAGGAACAGAATTTTGTTGTTGCGGTGGTTTGAACTTTGAATCCCCTTTATGAACTTGGTAGTACTAACTAAGTTATTCAACATGTCCTCCACACTAACGCAACAGAAGATTGTTAAATGAACAATCTGTGAAATAATAATGCATTCTACCAATGTGATGTGCAGTGAACAGGAAGATGGGGCAAGGGTAGTGAGTGTTGAGAATCTGAACAATCCCTACAAAACCCAGAGCAATTTTGATTGGAGATTTAAGTTAACCCTGAACAAGCTCTATGCCTGGAGCCTAGTGGATTATGAGAGAGTTGTAATGCTTGATGCAGACAACCTTTTCCTTCAAAACACAGATGAGTTATTCCAATGTGGCCACTTCTGCGCTGTCTTCATTAATCCCTGCGTCTTTCACACCGGGCTCTTCGTATTGCAGGTAAAACAACCTTGACACTGGATTGACTCTGATACCAAATTGAAGCATGTGCTTTTAAGCTGATAGTTAGATTGCACGTTTATATATTATATGCTCAACATGTACTATTGTAGAAACAATGTTTTGATTGCTAAAGTGTTGTGAATTGCAGCCATCAATGACAGTATTCAAGGACATGCTTCATGAGCTGAAGGTTGGGAGGGAAAATCCAGATGGGGCAGACCAAGGTTTTATTGGGGGCTACTTCCCAGATTTACTCGATAAGCCAATGTTCCACCCTAATACAAATGGCACCAAGCTTGAGGGGCAGTACAGACTTCCTCTGGGCTACCAAATGGATGCTTCTTATTACTGTAAGTACTACAAGTCATATATATATATCTTGATCTACCTCTTAATTAAAACCTTATCCTTTTTCAGTGTGAATTATTGAACCATTACTCATTCTGAACTTCTTTTGACTCTAGATCTCAGACTCCGTTGGCACGTTCCTTGTGGACCTAACAGTGTCATTACTTTCCCTGGTGCACCTTGGCTAAAACCATGGTATTGGTGGT
Organism: Ipomoea triloba; assembly: GCF_003576645.1. Taxonomy (NCBI): domain Eukaryota; kingdom Viridiplantae; phylum Streptophyta; class Magnoliopsida; order Solanales; family Convolvulaceae; genus Ipomoea; species Ipomoea triloba. The sequence continues at coordinate 30,670,025 of NC_044924.1, read as the reverse complement.
CATGGCCTGTCCTGCCTCTTGGCATCCAATGGCATGAACAACGGCGCCAAACTATTGGGTAAGAAAAAAAAACCATATATTTCTCTGGCTTATGCTGTTAATCCTGTTATACATGAAAGAAAGACATATGTCACGGGCCTAGAGTCTGGCACAACGCGCAGGGCCCGTGCAATGTCCTGGGCCCCTCTTACTTGTGGACCAACCTTACCCTCATATGGTGCCAAACTGATTTTTGGCCCCCTGCCATGGGCTCATGAGGGGAACCGACAATAGTTCCGACCAGTTGTGCCCTTTGAATCGCCTTCTTCATAGTCAAGTCCAAGACTAGCCACAAGCTCCCCGAACTTAACCGGGCCAGCATGCCTAACTCGGCCAGACCTTAGTGTCTATGGTAGAACTACCCTTGACATTATTGTTGCCCCTATCCATTTTATGGCAAGCTAAGTTGATCCGTTCATTCATTGGGTCTAACACAGTCACCCAATCCGTGCGTGAGGCATAGCTACACTTAAGATAGTTTAGCTACAGACATAATTTATTCATTTGATAGCTAATGTGTTGATTATCTGAAATATAGATATGGTGCTGAGACGCCTATTGTGATCATCCAAGCTGTTCTATACCTAGGAATCATGGCAGTGACACGAGTAGCGCGCCCCAATCTTTCCAAGCTATGCTATCGTCGAGAAGACAGCAAGAGCATCTTCTTAATAAGGAGTGGCCTTAAAATGATTGCCATATGGTCCATCCTTGCAGCCTACATAGTCCCATTCTTTGCCATCCCTTGCACGGTTCATCCACTCGTGGGGTGGAGTCTCTACTTGCTCGGGGTTTTCTCGTTCTTGTGCATAGCAGTGAACGCGTTCCTCTTGCCAATGCTTCCCATTTTAGTCCCGTGGCTCGGGGTCCTTGGTGCCCTTCTGATGATGGCATATCCTTGGTACTCTAATGGGGTAGTCAGAGCTCTAGCTGTCTTTGCATACTCTTTCTGCGCTTCCCCGGTTGCCTGGATTGCCTTGGGGAAGATCTTGGCTTGCCTTAACGTGTCGGTGGAAAGGGAAGGTTTCTTGCCCAGGCTAGCTGAATCTGCACCATCTTCTGGCTTTAACAAGCTGTATTGACAGTCTGGGAAGTTAAGAGTTTTGACAGTAAGTATGAGAAAAATGAGAGTTTTGACAGTCTGGGAAATGAGAGTTCTTCAGATGAAGATTTATTTGGTGGAGTTTGAGTGTGCTGTGATCCTCAACCTGTACATACAGGCACTGACCATGATCAATCCATTGATTATTTTTGTAATTTCTGCAACATTATATATACTTAGTAAAAGTTCAGTTGATTTATGCAAAGGTTCAGGTTTAATTTCTCTGGAGAAATGCATGTTTAATTTGGTATAACGGAATGGAAGGGAGATATGGAATTCAATTTTTTATTTTTTTAATGTATGTTAAAATTCTCTGTCTAAAATATCAAATTAACGATTTAATAACACAAAAATACATACAATTGAGTTATCTAATTCAAAAAAATTACAATTAACTCCTTGAATAAGCCAAATTCGTACAATTAATTCAAAATTAAATTATTTTCACGTTAACCTTTAGTTTTTTAAATATTAAAAGGTAATAAATTTAACGGAATCTCAACCCCCATCCCCCTTCATATATGGCTAGAAGAGGCTTTTCACCATCTATGGCACAGAGACTTTTTTTAAATAAATTTTAAATATTTAAAATTGATTAAAAGATTTAATTAATTGTTAAATGTTAATATCCATATGAGTGATTCATTTAGAGAACAAGTCAATTTAACTCAATTTTATGAATTTAACTTGTTAGGGAATTAATTGTAATTTTTTGAGTTAAATGGCTCGATTATATTTTATATGTAATTTAGTAGTTAATTTGACTCTTTGTTTAGTACTACTAAAGGGGTGTAAATGAGTTGAGCGGTTCGCGAGCTGCTCGCGAGCCGCTCGGTCAAAGTTCGGCTCGAGCTCAGTCAAATTCGAGTTCGAGCGGCTCGTTTAATAATCGAGCCGAGTTCGAGCTCTAATGTCTTAGGCTCGTGGCTCGTCGAGCCGCTCGCGAGCCATATATATATATGTGTGTGTGTGTGATTCATATAAAATTATAGTTTATTTTTAATTGAAACATGAATTTAAAATCAAATAGGTTAAATTTGAGCTCAAAATCAATCTCAAACTCGAGTTTGGCCCTGATCTCGAGCTCAAATTCAAGCTCAAGATCGAGCTCGAACAATCGAGCTACTCGAGCCGAACTCAAGCAGCTCGAAAATTGGCGAGCTCGAGCTCAAGCATCAATTCTTGAGCTCGATCAAACTCGAGCTTGAGCTCGAGCCGAGCCTTCCTTAACGAGCTCGAGCTCAAGCCACCCTAGGTTCGAGCTCGGCTTGGCTCGTTTACACCCCTACTACTAACTCTGTAGCACAAAAAGTATGAGTTATTTCGTGCAAGTAGACTACAAAATCATTGGCTTTAATTTGACTCTTATTCTCAATCAAAATAATAATAAACTATTAGTGAAAATGTTATAAAAAGTTGAAGAATTAAAAATGGAAATGGCCCTTTTGTGATTTTTAAGGCCTCCATCCCCATTAGCTATTTTATCATAGTTTTTTATGAGTTTTTTGTCACCTTAGAAGAGAGAGAGGATGTGAGATCCTCCTGCAAATGATGAGTTTTTGCAGTCAAGTGAGACCTACCTTAGTTGATTTTGCGCCTCGAGTATATTGCGTGAAAGCTAAAGATTGCGCCTAGCAGGCATGTGCATTTGGGCTTATAGGTCTGTTTTACTCCCATCTCTTTTTCTTTTTTCCTTTTTTGAGAATCAACTTTTTTTTTTTTTAATCTTTTGTACCATCTTCTATTTTCTAATAATTCTTATAAAAATTTCTCAAAATCACTATAAAAATTTAACTATTGAAGATGGCCTTAGAGCATCAATATCAGTGGATATTGAATACATATTGGAACAATGCAATGCCAAGTGGAGGAGAGAGGAGCAAAGAGAGAGAAAGAAGAGGGACTCCTGCAAAGTATGAGATATTAGCACAGTAATTTTACAGGAAAAAAAGGAAGGCTTGTTGCGCCTGACCCTCTATTTTTTTTAAAATAAAATCAAATTTGTTTTTAATTTTGTTTTCATCCCCACCTATTTTCTCTTTCTTAATCACATTTACAAAAACTTTTCAATAACCGCGAAAAAATTTCACTGATAAGGATGCTCTTAGCAAAATAAGAATAAAAAGGATGGAAATTTGAAGGAGCAAAGAATGATGACTATAGGCTCATGCAAGCAGCCACCTTTTTGAAATCACACCAAATTTCTTTTACAAAAACGCTGCCCCATGCAACTCCCAGCATCGCAGAGCTATAAAAAGCTGTCTCTTCAACAGTCCTTTTCAATACCGGTTTTATTTATTATTTATTATTTTTTATAGATAAAGGGTAATTGATTTGTGCAATGACTTTACTTTTTATTTTTATTTTTTTGACAAAAGCAATGACTTTAATTGAGAGTGAAAAAAAGTAAAATTACTTTTTCCCTTTATGAGTTATAAACTAATTGTAGAATTCGACATTAAATGTTAGTTGTGTTTACTTTTTACTCCTAAGTTATCATCGTTGGTGTATTTTTGTCATTTTATTAATTTTTTGTGTTCAATTTTCTTCCCTGAGTTATATTAAAGTTGCAAATTCCATCCTTAATGTTTTGTTAGTAAATAGATGAAAAGTGCAATGCTAAAGATAAGAGTTAATACCACAAATGATCATCTGACTATTGGGCTAGTACTTCTTTTAGTCCTCGACTTTCAATTCGACCACAAATGGTCCGCTGACTTTCATTTTTGACCACAAATAGTCCTCCGTTAAAAATTCTGTTAAATAGGTGTTAAATCTAGGGGTATTATCATCAAATTGATATATATAATTGTCGTAAAATAAAAATGTTTACAATTTTTCACCAACAAACATAAAATGAAAAATTAACAAATATAAATACTCCTAAATAAAAAGACAATACACATTATTCTTGTAATTATGCGTACAAAATGAAAATTTAATATTAGAGCTATCTGTTTTTAATTTAACCAACAGATTAAAATGGAAGAATTGTTTTTAAACCTTATTTCCATAATTTTCATGGTTGTTCATACATGGATGATTAATAGTTTTCACTCCTCATTAATCGATCAAACATTTTGTTTGGGACTTAACTGAAGGTCGCCACCATTGAATTAATATAATTAATCAAGTACAATTGCGAATATTAATCATGGAATATTTTTTAATTTGTTCATTTATGTGATTTGTAACGTCCATTTTGTTATTATATTTATTAACTTAATGTTTATTAATGTTTGAAATTAATTATGGTGTCATATAATTCTCAAAAAGAAGTAATCATAATAATATTAATCAATTTGACCATATTACCCATAGATTTAACACCTATTTAACAGAGATTTTAACGGAAGACTATTTATTGTCAAAAATGAAAGTCAGAGGACCATTTGTGGTCGAATTGAAAGTCGATGACTAAAATGAGTACTAGCCTAATAGTCAAAGGACCATTTGTGGTATTAACTCTAATGATAATTTAGAGATGAAAAGTGAGCATGACTAATATTTATGGATGAATTCTACAATTATTGTATAACTTAGGGACGAAAAGTATAATTTTTTAAAAGAAATAAAACTAAAAATTCCACTAATGCAATTACTAAGGTAACTTCAATAACCATTTTGAAAGCTAAAAAAAAAGTGTTTTAAATACTCGATTTAATAACTTTTTTCATATTTTGGGTCTCAAATTTCAACAATGCATGCGGGGTTTGTTTGATCTATGTTGTTCTCTCAAAAACAGCAAAAGATTAACTTGACTACTTAGTCTTTAAAAAAAATATACTTGTAGCTTTCACATATTTAATTTTTAGATATAAATGTTTCGAGTCATTCCATTTACATTATTAGTTTGTGTTCAGCTAATAATGAGAGTATATAAAATCAACGCAACATTAAAAGAAAAAAATATCTTTTAAACGGTATGCCAGTTGCACTTAAAATTTCTACAATGTAAGATTTGTTTCACATGTAATATGTTATTCTCATAATCTATTAATAATTGTCACATGTTTATAGATTATAATACATTGGTGAGTATAATATCATATAAAACATAAATATGTATCTAACTATTAGCTTAAACTCCTGGTTCAAACAAAATACATTATTCAATTTAATATCAGATTAAAGTCAAAATTTTCATCTCATCACTTAAAACACATCCTTCAATTTACCTTCATATGCTATTGTTGTTTATAAGTCGGTACATTTTAAACATCCCTAATTAAATTTCACTTACATTTCAACAATGTAGAATAATTATTCAATTCGTACGTTCTACTATACCTACATTGTTGTTTCAAAAATCGTAAAATTCAGCAATTATCTTAATCTAGAAACCATTTTAATTTAAATTTGATGCAAAAATTGTTTCTATCTCAATGATTGATTTACATTATTCATGCGTTTTATGTGGTTGGTGTTGAGCTGGGGAGTGTATAAAATAAACCCAACATATCTGAAAGTCAGAAAAGGCTATGTTGTAAACAGTAGGTTTCAATAATGTATGTGTATGTTAGCTTAGGGGGTCTGAGATCAGAATTCAACAAAAGCAGGGATTTATTGTACTGCATTGTTGTCTCATTTCTTTCCCGTGAAGCTATAGTGCATATATGTTTACCAAATAAAATATAAAACAGCCTTAGCTTTTTACAACGTTCGGAAATACATATACTGACTTAATGTAGGACCAAACAGAACAGCCAATGAATGCTATTATATTGTTTTATTCAATAGTGGGACTCACAAACCGCTGCCGGCCTGGTCTGGATATATATATATGCCACGTCGTGGTCGTTGCCTATAAAATTAAGTAACGTATTTGGCCATGCCTGGACCATCATCAATCGCTGCGTGCTCACGTGTATGCCACCACCCCCACAACCTATGCTAACCAACGTTACGTTACCGTTTTATCGGATGTAGCTAACCAGGCCACTTTGGTATTATATATACATGCATATTTTCGTGTGGTTACTCACCATTAGGTATGAACAAATACACCACAAAGTGTTCGAAAATACACCATTAAGTGTGGTACATTTTTTGGGTGTGTGGTGCGTTTTCAAACAATGTGTGGTGCATTTATACATATTTAATGGTAAATCAGCATCAATTGCATGAGAAGCATTATGCATATTTGAACCAGTATATATATATAGTAGAGTTTAGGTGCGGCCGCATCTTAACGTGCGGTCAGTGTATAGCCGCACCATTATGTATACAAATATACACAACTCAATGTTAGAAAATGCACAACACAAATATGCACCATTAGGTATGCATCGCCAAAAAATACACCATTAGGTATGCAAATATACACCACACAATATTCAGAAATGCACAATTAGGAACAAGAGAGTTATGTTGCATTATTTTGAGTGTATTGTGTGTTTTTTGGTATTTTTGTGTATTCTCATTGTTGTGATTTTTCTAACATTGAGTGGTGTATATTTGTATATATAGTTTGATTGAAAATCAAAACTACAGCATGTAGAACATTCATACCTAACATACTGTATGTAAAGCTCTTTCTGCTCTTGTTTCAATCTTGCATGCCTAACCAAACTTGAAAAGTCATGCATATATACCTGCTAAAAGCTAAACTTTTTAGTCTAAATATGAATTTTCATGTGTTACATATCATTAAAATATTATTGTGTGTATATATGGAGAAAATGCTTAGGTGTCGATTTGAAAACGAAAAAGTATATATAACAAAACTTTTTTTTTTAATTGTACCTTAGGCAAATTGATACAATGTTGAGTTACGCCTTAAAATGACGCATAAGGCTATTCGCACTAACGCAAATCGATCTTCTCTCACTTTTAAGATGTCAAATCACAAAATTACAATTATTTACTATTCACTCTTCATTCATGCAATCCTCTCTCCTCTTTTATAAATAACTCCACCTACTATCACATCAACTTATTAAAAAAAATAAATTTTTAATAATCAATAAAGTATTAATAATAATTAAAAGATAATAAAAAATGTAAATAATAAAAGATATAAAAAACCATTAAAATTGAAGCATGTGATTCATCTCAGACGGCACATTTATGTTTATATATTATATATGCCAAACACACGTAATCACTAAAAAAGATTACATTAGAAGAAAGATAATAAGAATGTAGTTTCAATTCATTAAATAGATTATGTCTCATGATTGATTAATTATGCATCTAATCAAAAGAACTCTCGATTAACCAATCAAATGAGTCATTTTCGATAAGATTTGTCCCGCCGGGAGGCTTTTATTATTATTATTATTTTCCGTTAGTGGGATTGCACACAAAAATCTGACACAAAGTTACTACATACGGTTGAGGCAGAGAGTAGAGACAAACACAGTGTCTCATAAGCCTCCAAGCACTTAGCTTTTGCTGGAGCAAAACCTCCACGTTATCACTCGCCGATAATTACAAAACCAGAAAATATGACCGTTACTTGCGACCTCGTCCCAACTATAAATTCTGCAAATTCCTCACTCCATTTCTGCTAAACTAAACCCTCCTTCTTTTTCTCTCTCTACATTACAATTTGCATTGCTTGCATGGCTGCGAATTCTTCTCTCACTCCTCTTTTCTTCTTCTTCTTCTTCCTGCAATTCTTCTCGTTATTCCATGCAACGCCATTGGCGCCGCACTCGTCAGCCGGCGGCGGTGGCGGTTCCAGTAATAATTGTAGCAGGACGCACGGCGGGCACCACTGGGTGGGGCCCACCGGCAACCGCACCATCTACGTCGACCTCGACGGCTTCGGTGACTTCCGGTCTGTTCAGGCCGCCGTTGATTCCGTGGCGGAGCACAATAGCATGAACGTCCTCATTCAAATCGGTCCCGGGTGCTACGTGTAGGTTTAGTACTATTATATCACTTAACTCCACCGCATTGCTATATAACTTGTGATCAAATTAAATTAATGAAATATGAACATTTATTGTATATTCACAAATCACAACTGTGAGTGTGTGTGTGTATATATATATATATAGTGTAGCTCGCATTATATATTCTAATCTTCCTTGTTTACAATTTCTTTGATAAAATATTATTTTTAGTAGTAAAAAAATTCAAGGTCACTGTATGAAAATGCGAACATGATAAATCTTGCTCTATATAATAGCTACTAGCTACTAAGTAGGAGGGTTGAAGCTACATTCTCAATTAAAAGTTTCTATATAATAGCTACTACGTAGGAGAGTTAAAGCGTTACAGTCTCACTATAATAGCTACTATGTCGGAGGGTTGAAGTGTTACAGTCTCAAATAAAATGGTGTTGGCAAAAATCGAACTCGTAAACTTTATATATGAGAATGATGATTTAATTTCACCTACTTGATAACTTTTTTTTATCTAGTGACTCTAACTGTTAAAGAACCACACCTAAAAAGTCGAACTTGAAACTTTGTGGTTACCAAGTCAAACAATTTGACCAACTTAGTTGGGTAATCCAAAATAGTTTTTTTTTTTTTTTTTGTTAAAAGTATGATGTAATAATCGTTTTTACTGCTAATTATTTGTTGATTGGAGTTAACATAAGGGACTAAATAAATGACATTAAAAACAATTATATTAATGACTGAAAATTTAAATAACATTTACAAATGCTGTATTGTGGCGGAGTAGGGAGAAAGTGGTGGTGCCGGCGTCGAAACCGTACATAACGTTTCAAGGCGCGGGGAGGGAGACGACGGTGATAGAATGGCACGACAGAGCAAGCGATCGCGGCCCAGATGGGCAGCAGCTCCGCACTTACCAAACGGCTTCCGTCACTGTGTTTGCTAGCTTTTTCTCCGCCAGAAACATTAGCTTCAAGGTACCAACAAATTATCAAATTCGGCATGCTACCTTCCAGCCTATCACTACACTCTTCTAGGGTTCACATTTTCAACTTTGAGTAGAAAATTGATCGCCGCCATTACTGTTTTGTAATTGAGGATTAATTAGTGCATATTTACTCACAGAATACGGCGCCGGCGCCGCTGCCGGGGATGCAAGGATGGCAAGCGGTGGCGTTTAGGATATCCGGCGACAAAGCTTACTTCTCCGGCTGCGGATTCTACGGCGCTCAGGATACTCTCTGCGACGACGCCGGCCGCCATTACTTCAAGGAATGCTACATCGAAGGCTCCATCGACTTCATCTTCGGCAACGGCCGCTCCATGTACAAAGTAATTTTTTCAATTTATCCAAATTATTAACACAAATCTTTTCAAAAAAAAAAAAACAGAATATTATATATTTTTTATATTATTAAAAATTTTAAAAAATTTGGTAAAAATTTTGATACAGGATTGCCAGATACATTCAATAGCCAGAAGATTCGGGTCCATTGCGGCCCAGGACAGAAATTCTCCCGACGAAAAAACCGGGTTCTCGTTTGTAAACTGCACTGTGACAGGAACTGGGCCGCTTTACGTGGGCCGGGCCATGGGCCAGTATTCCAGGATTGTCTTTTCCTATACTTATTTTGATGACGTGGTGGCCCATGGTGGCTGGGATGACTGGGACCACGCCAGCAACAAGAGCAAGTAGGCCCCACTTCTTATCCACAAAATCGTTTATGGTTTTCTGAATTTTATTTTCAGATTTATTTATATTTAGATTTTATTTTCACCCCTCTGTATTAAAAAAAAAGTATTGAATTGCGTTGTGAATTATATATATATATAATATTTTATTTTTAATTATTTTTTAATTTGGGCTTTGGGCCACTTGCGCAGGACTGCATTTTTTGGGGTGTATAAATGTTCGGGCCCAGGAGCAGCAGCGGTCCGAGGAGTATCATGGGCCCGAGAGCTTGATTTTGATACGGCCCACCCATTCCTCGCCAAGAGCTTTGTAAATGGGAGGCATTGGATTACACTTGGAGATGCCTAGCTACACATACTAAATTTCATACATTCATTCATTTATTCATTCTTTAAACAAAAAAATAATTCAAAAAATATATGTTTCACTTATTTCATTTATTATATATTAGTCATATTCCATGTAATTTTATAAATTCACAATTTGAAAGGTTTGTAATTTACATCATAATATACAAAACTCAATCTTAATTGTTTGAACAAGCAACGTTTATCTTTGGTTCTTAACACATACCACATGTCCCCTCAAGTTTCATAACAGTAGATGAAGGCTACACATTTGGGAACATTTGGATGTTATCATATTTCATATAACACCCTCATATACACACCAGTTATTTACCTACCTGTTCATGGATATGGTTGAATATGATCCCAGCCAAATGCAATAAAGCAATGGCAATCTTACTGCACTTTCAGGTCAGAAAAGTCCGGCTACAGTGACTACAGAAGTATTTGAATAACAAATCCATGGATGCTCTCTGGACCGATAGCAGCTCTCTCAAGAATCCTACTTCACAGTTGGACCGCTTAACCACCATCTCTTTCAGTACAGGTGAAGAAACAAAGAGTGTTTTTATTAACTCCACACCGGCTTCCTGCTTCCACTCATACTCAGGTCTCCGAACTCTACTTGGGACCTCTCCCATATCTATTTTTGCAAATCGGAGCTGGTTGAAGCAAAAGTTAAATTTACTGATATTGAATTCTCTGGCATCATTTATGCGCCGTTCATAAGGAGTGGATCCTAGCTGGAGACATGAGGAATATTTATATTATTTTAAAGCAATTTAGAGGTTAAGTCAAGATGGTTTCTAAATTTGAAAAACTGGAAAGGTGTCAGATAAAACTCACTTTAATGGAAAATTCTTTCAAATATGAAGCCTTTTGCAGAAGAATATAAACAGCTGAAAGCTGATCAGCATCATCATCCCCAATGTTGAGTAGTGAAAGAACATTTAAAGAATCACATGCAACTATGACCTTCTCCCTAATGCGACTTGTTGCCCAAATCTGCAAACAGATATGCAATCAAGTTGTGGTATAAGTTTAATACAAATGCCAGATAGCATTACTTGGTTCATCACTATCATACTCAACGTTTAAGCAGCATTATTCTTCCAAGGGTTCAGTCTTCAAAGATTCAAGAGAAACAGTTCTTGGCACAAAAATGTACCAAGCCCTTCAAAAAGAGTGTGGTAACTATGGAAGGCACAATGTATAGGAGCAACCAAGTCAACCATATAAAATCAATTACCTTGAGGATAGAACCACACAGAGTTAGTTTTTTGAATTGTGATAGACAACCAAGAAATTGCACCAGATAATTAGCAACCCCCTGCTCTCTCCATTCAGGGCTTCCAGGTCTCAGTGTCAGGTTAAAATAAGCATCATTCAGCTTAGGACTGCTTTCGATACGAACATCCTTGAATGATCCTTCAATATGACATGACCTCAGCATATGTGCGTTGATGTTAAGGCAGTCCCATATGCGAAAATCCAACAACTTTAACTTCTCAAGAAGTGGGCACCCTTCAATCAAACTTTGAAGTACTATAGCCTCTGTGAGGAAATTTGTTAAGCAAAGACTAACCAGTTTGCTAAACCCAATGGTTTTATTCAAATGGGATGCCCTATTGAATTCGAGAGTTAATTCCTTGATACCACTTCTTCTTAAGAAGTTTAACCAACTGGTTAAATCAGCACTTTCAATCGACCCCTCTAACATGGAAAGTGTAAACTTCTCTATATGCACATGATGAGATAATAGGACATGATAGATGACTCTCACATTTCTTTCACCAGCAAGTGTGATAGTCGAAACATTTCTCCAATTATTTCTCCACTTTTTGGATAAAACGCTCATCTTAGCAACGGCATCCATCCGGAGGCGACCTAGGATGTTGTCTAGCACCTCCCATGGCAGATTGCTTATTCTATCAACTATGTCCACCTGTGAAGGTTTCTCAACCAATTCATTTTCAGCCTTTATCATCTTGAGCAGAAGATCAAATGGATGATCAATAGCGTTCCTGCAAATCGAATCTGTTAGAAGCAAGATTAGAATTCAGTAAACCTAAATTCTCAGTTTTCACAGTTTCAAAGTCAAACAAATAATGTTGCAAACATATGATCCAAATATTGGATTAAGAATATGTCAATAGGAAACTCAGATTCATCAGAAATTACAAACCTGATCTCGTACGACTTCAAAAGGTGGGATAAATTGCTAATTGTGACAATATTTATTCACAACAATAAAGCAAAATATATAGCGTACACAACCAGCAGAAAAGGAAATCAGTTACAACTACCTATACAAAATCTAAGCAAGCCAAAAGAATAGGTCAGAATAAAACTGAGTCTCAATACTAATAACAATTAACAAAAGTTACACACAAATCAAACTGCAAATATGTAATTAACAGACAATTTAGTAAGCTTCTAAACTTAATTTCGTAGCCGACTAGACGAGAAATTATAGCGCGAACAAGACAATCAAGAGGATCGACCTACGGTGATGAACCCCAAGTCAACGACAGTCAGAACGCCGTTGAGGATCGACCGGAAACTTGGACTGAGCTAAGCCTTGCCGAGAAGGCAAACAAGGACAGGCAAGAATAATAATGTACAGTAGTAAAAAGGAAAATGATAAATAGAGTTAGTTATTCACATTTATCTCTAAGATTTTAACTATTAATTTTGTCATGCATAAATATAGTTTTATTGTTACATTTAATTTAATCTTATCGACTAGATCTTTGATAAATATACTATGTGAAAAAATGTAAAATTCCTTTCAATCAAGATTATTAAAAAACAAATTTTAGTAATTATATTGTGTCTTTAGATTTGGATGGATAATATTCATATTTTGACAATTCTGGACGAATATATATATACACTTATTATGATGAATAGTAGTTGAAAATTTAGTCCCTAATATCAAATGTGACAACAAAAATGAGTCATTTTCATTTTTGGTCCTACTGTTATCGAGGCATTTTCAATTTTAGTCAATTTCATTAATTTTTGCCACATTGCGACCAATCTTTTTTAGTGCTTGTCACTTTTAGTTCACCGTTAAAATTTTCGTCAAATTGCCGTCTAAAATAGGGGTATATTTGGTCTTTTCATACTTTGCTCACCTTCTTGACCCTTTGTAGTGGTTTTTCTTACACATTTTCATCTATTGAAAAGGTCCGGTGAAAGCTATGTGTGTCACATTACAAAGCCATGGTTTTTACCGGACCTCTTCATTGGATTAAAATCTGTATGGAAAACCACTACAAAGGGTAAATGAGATTATCAAAGCATGAAAAGATCAAAATAACCCTGTTTTGGACGGTTATTTGACGAAAATTTTAACGGTGGACTAAAAATGGCAAGGACTAAATAAGATTAGTCGCAATGTGGCAAAAATTAATGAAGCGGACTAAAATTGGCAATGCCCAAATAAAAGTAGGACCAAAAATGGAAATGACTCAAACAAAAATATACTTTATACACCAAATGTTACAAAATTATTAATTAGAAATTAAATATAAAAAGTGAATAATAGATAAGAGGCATCAACTAACAATATTTGCAAACACAATGTAATTTTGTTAATATTTAATTGAAAGTCATAAAATAGTATTTTTTTCTACTTACTGAAAGTCATAAATTTATATTCATTTCCTGTTTTGTTAGTTATTCAAAACATGAATATAAATCTATTATAATTATTTTTTACAATAAATTTGAGTTTTTAGGTCAAGGGTAAGATTTTTATTATTTGGTTCGACCAAACTGAATATATATTTTTAGATGACCATTGCTAAATATAATAAGTGTATTTTTTTTAAAGTTTCTTTTAACTAAAAGAAACAGTGTGCCAAAGACCTTGTGGTCTAGTGGTACCCGGTGTCCCGATTTACACTCCCACATGGATGATGAGAGTGGGTTTGAGCCTCAACTTATATATTTTAACTTAATCATGTCATTCCGGTTGGTAAAGTTACGTGGACAATGATATGCGGTATAATGATAGTTGGACTATTGGTTGCGCTTATATATTTTAACTTAATCATGTTATTCCGGTTCAAATAATAACTATATTGATGGTTACCCAACCATTAATTTGATACCACTAAATGAGAGAGAGAGAGGGGGTGAAGTGAGAACTATGAAATTATTAAATGTTTTTTTGAGTAAAAATCTTTGAATACATTTTCTCTCAAAAATGAAGTTTTTTTTTTTTTTTTCATTTGACGAAAATGAATAATTTAAATTCATACCTGGAAAAAATTGGCAATTTGCAACATAAATCATTACACAATATAACATTGGATCAGAAAATTAACAAGTTAGTATCTATTCCAAAGTCATTCACATGTCATCTCATTAAGAACTTGCTAAGTTTTGTGTCAACTCGCACTGCTTAACTTGTTAAAATTAGCACATGTTATAGTTTTAGATATTAATTTACCATTTTAAGAATTATGATGGTGTGTTTTGACTAGAATATCTTTATTAGTTTATCAAGTTATTCTGTCAAATACTACGTAATATCGTATGGACTCAAAACTTGAAAACTAAGGGTGTGTCTGGTAACCGGAAAAATGATTTCCGGTAATCATTTTTCGAGTTTTGGGTGTTTGGCAACATTCGAAAAATGTGGTCAACATAAATCATTTTCCGTTGACCACAGAAAATCTATACATTTTTACAAAAGATGACTTCCGGATCCGGAAGTTATTTTATAAAAACGGTTCAAGTCGTCCCTCTCTCAGTCCGACGGACTGGTTTCCGCCGGAAACCAGAACAGATTTGCTATGTTTCTGGCGGAAACCATAGTAACGACCACTGACGGAAACTAGAGCGTGGAAAGTTATTTTTTTAATTATTTACTTATAATAAATATTATTAGTTTATTTATTGTTATATTTTAAATAAAATAATAAAAATATTTAATTATATATTTCTACTCATTTTTCGGAAAATGAACCAAACACACAAAAATAGTTTTTCAGAATGCAATCAAACACTGTAAATAAAATTATTTTCATGATTTCCAACACACACCCGTAAATGTGTTTATTGTATCAACTATTTAATATGTTTAAAAAGTTGTATTCGCGTTTATAATCTTAACGAATCGTGTCCCTATTTAGATTAATTGTATCATATCAACTCGTTAATGAATCTCATTTTCATGAATTGTGACTTCTAGATGAAACATAATATTAGAATAGGTAACAATAAAAAAAACGAAAGATAAAATAAAAAAGAGTAAAGTATAAATATTGAATTTAATCAATTAAAATATACGGAGTAAAATCCAAATTAAAATTGGAAATTAAATAAGAAAATGCCACCTTATTACTACTGTTTTATGCCCATAATCACCACTAATTTTGATATTTGTTTTAATTTAAAAATTTCATTCAGATTTTCAGATCCCTCTGAAAAATCCCCAATTTCACAGTCTATTGCAAGCATTGCGCGCACAAACACTCTCAAATTTTCAAACTTCAATCTCAAATTAGGGTTTTTCCAAACCTAATTGTGCGTGCATATATACATATTTAATATTTAATTCAATATATAAAATATAAGAGAATATTATTGAATAGGTTTTGGAAATTGGATGGAGCTGAAGTTTAATTGGCAACATGAGGGAGGAAACAGCGAGATCATGAGGAGTTAGAGCGAGTAGAGATGGGCGTGGCCAAGGCATGGAGGTGTGGCGGTGGGGCATTGAGTAATGTTGCTGCTGTTGCGGCGGTGCAACATCGGCAGAAGCACCATTTATTCGTCCTCTGTGCGTCTTCGTCGAGGCGGCCGATCTCGTGGACGGCCATCTGCGGGGTGATGCTCTTCGCCTTGGGGTTGATTTCGCTCTTCACTGGCCATGTCGCGTCTAATCTCGAGTGGTACTCTCAGCACTCTTGGCTCTTCAGACGGGTAATCTACGCCTTATTTGTCGTTTCTGAGTGTCTATGGAGGTTTTAGTCTTGCAGAAATTTGAAATATGTCAGACCAGGCAAACTAAGGAGTTCAGGCTGAGTTATTTTTTTGCATTGTGGATTTGAGGGGTTAGATTTTCATTTGTGTTGCGAAAATGCTAAGCATTTGTCCAAGATGATGCTTGGTCTCATTTCCTTTGGCATCCTGTTAGGGGGAAAACCTAAAGCTATACTTCAGCTAAAGTGCATTAGTTTTTTGCTTTGTGGCTTTGCCATTTGTGCACATCATTTCATTTTTGAACCACCCATACAATTTCAATGTGTGGAAATTATTGCTGTTTTAATATATTAACTAGTGTTTTACCCGTGCAGTGCAAGGATAAAATTTTGTTATTATGAATTTAAATAAAAAAAATTAAAAATACAAATATATTAAAATGTACAATATAATAATATAGTTGAATTTTCATATATTTGGTCAAGTTTTCAACATTGTTGATAAATTTAACAATAAATTCCAGTGAAGCAAAGTTTCTATGCTCAGAACTAGCATGTGCATCCAAAATTCTTGATCTTCTTTGTGATCCAGAGTACATATTTTATGTCCTTCAAAAACTCCAACTATGTTTTTTGTTGATATTATGTAGGACAGGAGTATTCGTGCACCGATTGATATTTGGAAATCAAAATATTCAAAATTTTACTATGGATGCAGTGAAAGAGGCCATCTTTTTGGGGGTAAGTTGTCTATGCCACTACACTTGCATGGTGTCCTTGGATGTGAGAGATAGAACCATTCATGTTTTTAGCCATAATCACTTACTAAGGAGTATCATTTTGTTTGTCGAATGACTGAAACTAAGTGTTTGACACCTAAGCCCAATTCTAACATCTGTTACAAACTATAGAGATTGGGTCTTTACACGTTTGATTTTTAAATGATTTAGAAAAAGGCAATAAAGTTTTTCTATGATTGAGGTGGTTGATGGAAAATTTTTAAATTCTACTTTGAACTTTTATATGTGGCATTGAATGGTATATCATATCTTAAATGCTAAATGGTTGAATCTTTCTAGTTTCTACTGAAAGTGATGTGAGCATATCTTTATTGTTTAATTGTATGAGCATGCATTTTCAGCTTGTATATTTTTCTACTGAAAATTTCCCTTCCTTCATTTTGCAGTATAGTTAAATAATATGAAAATTTTAAAGTAGTTGTTGGGCTTGAATTGTCATCTCAATAGAATTATCTATTTCTGTATTACTTATATAGCTGCCATTTTATTTAAAATTTGTATACTCATCTCTAAATTTGTTCTTAGTTCTCCTATTCTGCTTTGGCAAATTGTTTCTTTTCTTTTTTAAAGTTATAGAATGCCGTCAATAATTTGTGGCTATAGTTTTACTTTTGGCCAGAATATTGTCCCTAACAATTAGCAATGCTAAAATTTGAACTGTAGGTTCTGTTAGTGAGCGATCATCAAATGGATATTTACTTATTGCAACTAGTGGAGGGCTCAACCAGCAAAGAACTGGAGTACGCATATTCATTCATCTTCATTTTTGTTTTGGAATAAATATGTCCTAGATGTTCAAATTACTTTTTTCCTAAGTTGCTCATTAACTCCAACTGTTGAATTTAATTTTGTTTTACAGATAACTGATGCAGTGGTAGTTGCAAGAATTCTTAATGCAACTTTAGTTGTACCTGAGTTGGATCATCATTCATTTTGGAAGGATGATAGGTTAGTCCAGATTGTGCTGTTTTACTTGGAAAAATGCATTGCAATGCTTGTGATGATTTGAAGCAAGTTTCTGCATATTCTTATAATTTTTTTTAAACAATCCTGAAACGCAGTGATTTTCTCAACATATTCGACGTGAATTGGTTTATCAATTACCTTGCCAAAGATGTAACTATTGTCAAAAGAGTCCCAGAGAGGGTTATGAGATCAATGGAAAAACCCCCATATACAATGCGTGTTCCTAGAAAGTCAGAACCAGAATATTATTTGGACCAAGTATTGCCAATACTCATAAGAAGACGTGTAAGTGACAAACTTGTCACTGCTTTTGGTGATTTTATTTTATTTATTCCTGATATGAACTACTAATGCTTTGTTATGCATGGGAAAGAATAATTTTGTCTGTATGCGCACAATATTTTCTTGTTTAACTTGGTGACCAAGGTATTTCTTACCAAGGAGCATCTGGTTTTTTGAAAACTATAGCTCATGGAAATGATGTTTTCCTTGTGTGAGTGTTTGTTTAATGATGCTATTAAGTTGTAGATGAACTGAGCTTCATCAAGTTTTGTCATCTGTATCTGCTTGTTATTTTATGGTTCTTAATGTCTCTTTTTTGAGCTAGTTCTAAAAGACAGGTATGATGACTTGGACTTTAAAATTTTCCATGAGCTTGTCAGCTTGTGTAGGCTATCAGAGTAGAGCAAAGCTTTTTGCATCAGTTATTTCACTAGGATCTGCTTTGACTTTAAATGAAAATTTATATAACTATTTTAACAAGCCAACCTAACACTATTGTCTTCTGTGAAACCATAGGAAAACATTGAAAGACTTGAATGGTGGATTGAGTTTCTTGGTAAATTTATGCTAAGAGAGAGCCTCAAAATTGATGATTGCAGGTTCTTCAGCTGACAAAGTTTGACTATCGGCTTACAAATGAACTTGATGAAGAGCTACAAAGGTTGCGTTGCCGAGTAAACTATCATGCTTTAAGATTTACCAAACCCATTAGAAGTATGGGTCAAAAACTTGTGATGCGTATGCGGAAGATGGAAAAACGTTTTATTGCTGTTCATTTGAGGTTTGCTACGCTTTTTGTTTTGAATGGTGCAACTATTTACTTAAGTTTTCCCTGTGAGTCTCAGTAGAGCAACTACTTCTAAGTTGAAACTAAACTTCTTTATGATTTATTTTTCAGTTCATGAAAATTACTTAATTTATTGATAGCTGACATCTAAACCTTTCTTGGTTCGCTGTTAATCATTTGAATTTGATAATGATTGAACCATTTCTCCAATGGAAATTTAGAACAGTCAAAACTGCATTATGCTCTCACATCTGGTAGTATTATTACACTTTTATGATAGATGGAAGGAGAATCTTATAGGCTCATCTAAGGTACACAAAATATAGAAATTGGATTTGGAATCTGCTTTAGTAAATTAGAGTATGGTTAGTTTGAAAAGTTCAGACTTCATTTTTTGGTGCAAATTGTCTTCGTACATCAACTCACAATCGTCACCGTTGGCCCTTGTATTTGATGTCCATTTCTCTGAAATGTGTCACAGGTTTGAACCTGATATGCTGGCATTTTCTGGATGCTACTATGGTGGGGGAGATCAAGAAAGATATGAACTAGGCGAGATAAGGAAACGATGGGATACATTACCTGTAAGATTATAAGCCAAAAAAAAATTCTTGGTTTTTAGATTGTTCATTTCAATAGACGTGCTAATTGTAGTGCATTAAATAAGTTTTATATGCATGCCAAGTTAAATTTTGGATAGTACTTCCAAAATCTCTCAGCTTCTCTAACTTTTAGGAACATGTCCAATCTAAAAGGTAAAATATCCTGCCAAGCTTCTGAACTGTGATAAGCCCCTGTTAAGCAACACCTGTTGAAATATGGCTACTTGTGCTGTCTGTACACTATAGGTCTATAGTTTAAGCAGCAGTTGAGAGTCTGCCTGCACTTATTACCAAAGCATGTCTATAAGATTAAAATATTTCTTCTCCCAAGTTACGTAAACTGGATATCTGAGAATTCTGTCTATTTTTGTACAGGAAATAAGCCCTGATGAAGAGAGGCTGCGAGGGAAGTGCCCTCTTACACCCCATGAAGTAGGTCTGATGCTGCGAGCACTGGGATTCAAAAATGACACGTACCTTTATGTTGCATCTGGGGAAATTTATGGCGGAGAAAAAACACTGCAGCCCCTAAGAGAACTGTTTCCAAACTTTTATTCTAAGGAGATGCTTGCTGGAGAAGAAGAACTCAAACCTTTCCTTCCATATTCTTCCCGCATGGCTGCAATTGACTACATTGTTTGTGAGGAAAGTGATGTCTTTGTCACCAACAATAATGGAAACATGGCAAAGATCCTTGCTGGTCGAAGGTAACAATTACTTGACTGTTCGTAAATTGGATGTTCCTTTTAGGTTTTTCATTATGAATGAGATTTTATCCAAGTTCTTCAATGTTGATATTCCCTAGTCCCTACTGCTGCTGCCCTGATAGGATTTTGTAGTACTTCAGAGAGAAATTGAGCAGTTAATGTCAACAAGTTGGTTCTTTGAGTCTCAGATATTTTTCCTTTTAGTCATTTCAAAATGCACTTTTCTTCTGAACTGATCTTAGAAATGAAAAATAGAATACTGAGGGAATCAACACTGATCTGATGAAGTAACTGATTCTTTTTTGTCATAAATTGCCACTATAAGCACTGCTGAAGTAGCACTTCAGAATGGGGGTTTAGAGGTTAAGACTAAAGAGATTTTCAAGGCTTTGGCCTTTTGCATGATAACTATAGTCTGGATTCTTGTTCAAGAACAATAAAGATAAATACTCTTTATAACTATTTAGTCTACGTGTCATTTGGGTCTCTGTTGATAGCCTGCTAAACTAATTTTCTTTTGAACAATTGAACTGATGCTCAAGGCGGTACATGGGGCACAAGAGAACCATCCGACCAAATGCTAAAAGACTTAGTGCTCTATTCATGAAACGAGAGAAGATGGATTGGGATACATTTGCTTCAAAGGTTAAATCATACCAAAGAGGATTCATGGGAGAACCAGACGAGATGAGACCAGGGCGTGGTGAGTTCCATGAATATCCAGCCTCGTGCATCTGCCAGAAACCATTCAGATATTCCAGTGCTCGGAATTCTAGTTATGAATACAGTAGCGACGACCTCAGTGTGAGGAATTCGCAGAAACTCAGTAATGAAAACTTGAGAGAAAATCCAGCCTCTGTATTCGATGAGAGTGACCACGTTAATCCCTTGTCTGACTGACTAAGGAGGAAACTACAAAACATTGTTTGGCTTCGCCAAAGTGCTGCCTGCATATGTTTCTAAACTGCTGCTTGGAGTGCCAACTTTACTCTTAGCACAAATCCTCCGAGTCGTCAAAGTTTAGCCTACTTCTCAGTTGTCTGCTACCATTATAATATATTATTGCTGGATCTGTACATAGCAAGATTCTAACTACTGATGGATGATCAGCTGCAATTGTTCGTAAATATATACTCGCATCCTTTTTGTAACATATGCTGGCGGTAGGAAGCTATGGTTCATCAATGGTGCTCCAAGTTGGCTATTGGCTATGCAAGTTGATTTCTATATAGAGAGAGAGAGAGAGAGAGAAAGAGAGAGCAGCATTGGGCCATTGGCTATGCAAGTTGATTATTACTTTCTGACTTCATCTTGTAAGACACCCTTTGCATTCCAGTCTGAATGTTAATGTTTGGCAACACAACAGGTTAAAGCGGAAGTGTGGAACTATACATTTTACCCATTTTATCATATGTGGTGGTCCTAGGATCGTTTTTATCACCCTTTGGTTTATTTTTTGTTTTGTTTTATTTTTCTACATTTAAAAAAAAAAAATAAAATCGGGGCTAGGCCTGCAGAAACTACAAAGCGGTGTGAGTTGGAGATTTTCTTGGCAAACTAGCCCGTTTTGGCAATACTTAACACAGTATAACCAATACTCATTTTATTTTATTTTATTTTGAAAATAAAATAGATATTTTAAACTTATACAAATAAGTGTTTAATACAATTAGGTAATGAAGATAACCAAGTAAGAGGACCAGCTTGTGACCTCACTGCTCTAGCCAGTGTGTTCGTTGATCTTTTGTATGTGATAAATAGATACTGATTCAAAATGTGGTTGGTCTGTGTTAGAATGATCAGAAGTGTGGCGTGCATGGTTGTAGTAGGCGGCGATATGTATATAAAATAAAAAAAATTATCAAGGCTGATTTGTTCGAGTTAACTCGACTAACTTTGCCGAGTTGGGCAAGTTAACTCGGCCTAGGTGGACGCCTAGAGAGCAATTCGCCTCGATCTAGGGGCGCCATTCAAATAGTGGTGGTGTGTAAGAATGATGAGGGAGGTTCCCATTCAAACATTCTGTCTGAAGATGTATTTTCCTCGGAGCTCTATCCAACACCCAAGGTAATGCTTGTTTAATTTGATGGGCCAATATAATGCAGCAAATGTAGCGTAATGTGTGGCATAATAAGCAGTTTGAGTTTGTGGGAATATAATATAATAGTGTACATTAAATTTATAGATAGAGTTGAGGGGAGTGATCGTTTGTGGTGCAGCTAGCTAGCAATAGCCAATGGGGGGTTTGATTGGCACTCAGCTCGTTCACGCACTAACGTAACGGAACGTACTCTTACTTGGTCTGACCTCCAAATTAATAAGATTGTTTGGGGGTTTAATTTCCATATAGGCCAACAAGTAGGGGTATGTCGAGTGAGGCTTGCGTTAACATGCTTCCAGATGTGTCTCTCTACTGTGGAATGTGGTTCCACCCAAATTAAAGCTAAGCAGCTCTATTATCAAAAAAAGCTAAGCAGCTCTGATCTTTCACAGGTAGATTCGCATGCATGCATTCCAGTAATAAATTAAATGCTTTAATTTAATTTGTAGATTTTGGGTGTAGCTTATATATAATGGACTGCTCCAAACGTGAAGGGATCAAATCACTTATTGTGTCATGCCACACCTTTAATTTGCATCCTGCTTCAGCTTTCTCCAAATCGATCAACACACTTTAATGGTCTCCGTGTACCTCCATTTTATTTCCTATTTATTGCTGAACTTAAATTTTTTTTTCCTACTTTCTTTAAAACATTTTGTAAAGAGATGACAAATGGAAGTAATTCAACTAGGGATAGACAATTTATCCCATTAATGAGTTAGATTGTGATTTTTTTTTTTTTTTTTGAGATTTGTCCGAGATAGGGACAGCTCATTCTCGCCCGGCCTCCCAAACAATTATATATATATATATATATATATATATATATATAAAAGCTTAATATGCATGCATAATCCCCAAAGCTTAATATGTACACAAATTTTTTATCCCCAATTAATCTCATCTATAAATCTATTTTTTTAATATATGAAATTAATTCTCATGAACCCATGAGAAAGCTAGTTCTCATAAGAACCTCACCCCCCTCTCTCTCTATCTTTCTCTCTCTCTCTCTCTCTATATATATATATATATATATATATATATATATATATATATATATATATTTGAGTTTGTGTTCAATACATGGAATACCTTTTAATATAATTTTTAAATATATCAACTTTATGTACTATATTAAATTAAATATTTCAAAAAAAAAAAAAAAAAAGGAATTTGTAAACAATGTATGAAATGAGGAAGCAACTTTCATGTATCAATAATCGGCTATGGTGGTCCTGTCATCCTTTTCTATTAATATTATTATAACATTTGCTGCTCAAATTTGAGACATACAAGCAACAGCAGCAGCAAGCATTCATAAAGAGAAATAAATGGAGACTGCAAACTGCTGATTAACAGATTTCCCAAATCTTCAGGATAAAATTTTTCTAAGAGCGTTGTTGCATACATCTTGAGTCAACGCCTTCTGGCAAGGCTTATCCAATTTCAAGAGACTACAATATAAAAACCATTTGAAACAGATTCCTGCACCATTTATCCAACTACTTGGACAAGTTCCATATACAGCCCTAATATAGTAAGATAAGACGAGCCATTGCATAATGATTTTGTAAACATCTATTATGAACACCTACTGCCTAAATTTTACAACACCTAAAGCACAAACCAAAAAAGAAAAAGGGTAAACTTTTTCCATCTCCAATTTTCGCCTCTAGCAAATATACAAAACTATGCGTCCTGATTGTTGTAGACAACAGAGGTTCTATGGACGCATGGGATTATTCCAAAAGCGCTTATTATCCATGGGTATTACCTGTTACAAAAAGTGCATTCGGGAATTAAACTTCTTAAATTCAGTTTCTTCCACCCTCTTTTGGTTGGGGAGAAGCAAAAGAAACCAACGCTTGAGA
Source organism: Ipomoea triloba (assembly GCF_003576645.1). NCBI lineage: Eukaryota > Viridiplantae > Streptophyta > Magnoliopsida > Solanales > Convolvulaceae > Ipomoea > Ipomoea triloba. The sequence continues at coordinate 30,645,932 of NC_044924.1, read as the reverse complement.
GGAGAATGTTCGGAAAATAATAAATGTAAAATCCAAACATACCTTTCGATGTGCCCCTGTGGTGGCTTCTTTGACCTTTGTCATGGGACAGAGATGGGAATTTTGGGATGATTAGTGAGCTCTGCAAACCTTCCAGTAACTGTAAGCCACAATGCATCCCACGAGAGTTGAGTTAGCAAGAAGGTTTTTATACATGGACAATATATAAACTGACATATAGCATTAGATATGATGAAGACCAACTCGTTAACTCAGAGGTTCAAACTAACAGAAATTGAAGGGCCAAGGACCAGAAAATAGGTTAAAAGTTTCAAGAAAACTAGTAGATCTAGAACTAGTAAAGATTCTAATGGGTTCAAGAGGTTTTCTTTTCTTATTCTCATCTTTCAATATTGCTTTTGGATGCTTTCTAATGCCCTAATCATTTGTCCTATTTCCCTTTTTCTTTTTTTCTTTTTTTTTTTTTTCTCCAATTACTAAAAAGCTACCCATTTTGTTTCTTTACCACCTACACAAGCTTCAAGACTCAGCTAATCAAAAAACAAGTTAAGAAGATCCAAGACCTACCCTTGATGTCGGCTGAATCCTACGATTTGACCTCCGGGGTTCAATGACTTCAGGAATTGACTTGTCCACCTCAACTTTTGTTGATTTCCCACTGGCAGGAGTAACATTTCCTGCGTTTACCTTCTCAGATTTGTTTGTCGATGTTGATGCCTTCTTAGTGGACTCAGCTTGAAGATCCTCTGAAGAAAATTGCATCTGTCCTTCAGCTGCTTCTTCGCCATTGGAATTGCATTTGACAAAATCCGATTGAGCTGATTCGTTCTTGTCATAGCTCATAGTATCCTTGACCACATGGTCAGTTGAAGTAGCATCACCAGAAGCTGATGGATTTGATGTCAAAGAGTTATCTTTTGATGTCCGGCTTGAACTGGGTGGTTTCCTAGATCTAGGTGGTCTGGATTTAAACTCGGCCACTTCCTTCTCCTTAGGATTGGTTTTAGAATTATTTTTCCATCCACCAACTCCTGAACCTTGTGGCATCACATATTTTGCAAGTTTCGCTGAATCATTAGCTGTGGTGTCCTTCATGCCCCAGTTAGAAACATAATGCTTGCTTACGTCCATAAACTTCCTCTTCTTTCCGGGCTTAGGCACGCCAAAAACAACTTTGGAGCCTTCTTTCTGTAAACCAGACCTCATTGTTCTGACTGTGCTGGGCTTATTCTCATCTTTGTTGCTACCAACATTAAATATTGTTTCATTATCAGATAAAGGGAGCAACTTTGGTTCTTTATTTGTCCCAGGTTCTGGAAAATCAATATTTTTTGAGAGCTTGGCCTTTCCGCTGGTCTCACCAGCAGGATTTCCCAACTTTATTCTCTTCTCCTTTGGGGTATCACCCTGCAAGGCAAATTATCAATCAAGTCAAACTGGAAAAGGAGGTTTTTGGGTTGTAAACTACGTTACAGCATCCATGTGCATGCATACCTGAAACGCAGGCTCGTTTCTTGAAGTGGACCATTCAACCCACTCCCCATCCTTCCAAATAAGGGTTGGACGGAGGTTCCATGCTCTTACAACTGCAGTATCACCCCGAGCTGCAAACAAATCCAAAAGAAAACCATCACATGACCAATTGTAACTAAAGTTCAACTGGAAATGGGAAAATATAATTTAACATACCTGGAAAATTGACACTCAATATAGTTTCGTCCTTTTTGTTCTTTTCAGTAATAATCCCCTCTCTCCAGCTTAAACAACATACACAAGTGGAAAGAGTACAAGTTATTCACAGTGAACTGAGATAAACTAAGACATCTATTGCACCTGTCTGGAAATAATTTTTAGGCAGGTCACACTTAAAATTGCAGAAAGTTCAGACTTTATATGCAAGGCATTCACACTATGCAGGGTATGTGGATGGAATATGCGCAGAACCATGCCTTCGTCTAAGAATCAAGCAGTCATGGCAAAGATATTTCATGAACTTATGTAGAATCGATGCCATATCATTTATCCTACGGAACACAAGTTTTCAGTCAACACATACATAAAATACTAGAGCTAACAAATAAAACTTGAGGTGGACAAAATATCATTTTCATCAGGAAAAACTATTTCTTTTGGCATCTTCTGCAAGAATAATTTTGAGTCAATCAGGAGGAAACGAACACATCCTTCAGAAATTATTTTACTATGGCTTTAACTACTAGTACACTGCTTTAAAAATACCATCTAAGCCATGAGTGAGCTACGGATGTATGGCATCAACATGGTCTCAACAGAAAGGTGTGACAGTCTGGGAGAGAGGGGGAGGGGTAGATGCAACTGGAACTGTTCTTAGGTATGTGCGCTTTAAGGTGAGGCACGAGTGGATCTCTATTAAAAGTAATGCATTTCAAGATGACCTTTTTCTCATGTGTTACTCCATAATTTAGTAGAATAAAGTTTCTATTGGTTTTATTTTATACATAAAAAAGCACTATTCAATTATAGCAATAAGAAATTGTTTAATAGATGGACATAAAAAATTGTTCAATATTGCATTCTTACATCAACTGAACTTCATAAAGCCCAAAGCTGACAATTTGAAGAAAATGATAAGATTTGAAGTTGGGAAATGTTAAATACGATAAGAGCAACCTCAATAGTGAGTTTTTTGGGATGGTTTTTGAGGTGCCAATTAGGAGGGAGAGGAGGGAGAGAGAAGAAGGAAAAGAAGAGAGAGAGAGAGGAAAAAAAAGCCTCTTAACGCGCTAGCCGGCGTGTGCAGTGGCTGGGCAGAGTCTGCGCGAAACGCGCAAAAAACCACCCCAAGCAGAGTTGCAGGACATCCCCAAATCTTCTCTCTCCTTCACATCACCAATGTTAACCACTAATGTGGAAGCTCTATGTGCACTTACCAATTGTCCATCCGAGCATCAACTTGATCACCGACAGACCAAGTATAGTCCTTCATAGCTGCTCGTCGCCTCTTTCGGGCTCCTTCAAGGTGAACAGCAGTCATAGGATGGCTGATACGTATGCTGGGTACATCCTCACCATCTAAACGTAAAGGTATCCACTCCTTTAACTGTCCTGAACCTTAAAGGAGAGGAGAGAACAGATTTAATTATTTAAACAACACAATATTGCAAAATGTCTTTTAATGCCAAAGTCAAAAACAGCCTAAAACTCAAATCTTTAAAAATATAAGTTCTCATGTGTTGGCCATCAAGAACTACAACAGTGAGTTATTTCTGAAGGCGAATGCATTGCATGAAATGCAAAAGTGGATGTGGGAAAGTGCACTCATAAATCTAGTTACAAGGCATCAGACTGGCAGTTATATGTAAAATTGGAGATCATATCAGCATCAGCACCAGATTCCACTGCATCTATCAAACTTAGAAGTGATCCCATATATACGTAAAGCTCATTCAGCATTTTTGCTCTCTTTTTTATCATTTTCATTTATTAGAAAACAGCAAAACAAAAACAAAAACAAACCCCCCCCCCCCCCCCCCAAAAAAAAAATGGTTGCTTTAGCAATACTAATACTCTCATACTCAAGCTTATCAAGTTTCTTTACCAAAGTTTCACAGTGAAACAGTCATCATACATCCTCAAAGACAAAGGCTTCAGGAGCATAACCACACCCAATCACCTGATGGACTGTAATAGGCCAACAAATTACTCTTATATGATCCTTCTGAGGACGAAAAACAATATTTAAACCAGTTTCCCACAGTACATGTTGGTGCTATCCACCTTCAGTGCAAATCACATAAATGTGCCATACCTTCATCTGATTGAAGTTCAGTGTAACAAATGAATGCAGCTCCATCTTTCAAACTCAATACATTGGCTGAGAACCAGGCCTTAAGGTCACCGCTATCTCTAAGTACCTATTATCAGAGAAAAATAATTACAGAAAATACTAGCATTACCATTGGCGAAACACTATTGGTGAGAAACAGTAGCTAATACAAACATTATGGGCAACATAAACTAAAACATGTGTTGTTGCACTTGGTAAAAGTGATAGTGTAAAGGAAATAGAGCAGAACAGTTAAACAAAAACATAAATTAACAGTCTTATAAGTCAGAACAAGTGCACACACACCTCAACAAGACAGCCCTCTTTGATGCTGTCTATCATTGAACTTGCAATGTTTTCATAGTCACCCTGAAGAAGAGAAGTTGACCTTGACTCAATTTCTGGCCCAGTAGAAATCTCAAGGGTCTTGTTAAATTCTGATGTCGTAGGAGCCTTGCTACTACAAATATCCTTATCAGCGTGTGGAATAGAAGATGAAATGCCCTCTTCAGCCCTGACACTCCCTGCTATGGTATTAGCAGATGTCCCTCCTGGATGTGGTGACAAACCACCTTTCAGGGCATGTAATGCCTTAACAGATGGACCCTCAGACTGCTTAGGAAAAACATCAGAACCTTGTTCAACCATGTTGACATCAGATTTCCCCCCATTTACATCTTTTGATTGAGATATGGATTCAGAAACTTTCCAGAAACCATCAGGACCAGCTTTTACTAATTCACTCAAGGGTAAAGGATCCCCTATTACGACTTTTCCAGCATGTGATACTGCTTCAGCAGCCAATTCTGCAGCCTTCACTACAGCCATTAAATTTTCAGCATGCCTTGAAGCAGCTGACATAGCCTCAATAGAAACAAAGTTTCCATCTCCACTCTTCAATATGGAAGCAGGAGTTGCACTCCCCAAGTTGCTTACAGAGTTCGAGAGAGCAACTGCACTGTTTTCAATTGTAACACTTTTGCTTGAGACCAGTGATTCATCAACAATCCGTTTTACTTGTGCAGCAGCATCCGATGCAACTTTAGCAGCAGCAGCTGCCGCTTTTGCGACAGAAGCAGCAGCTGCTATAGCAACAGCAGCAGATGTTAGCTTAGCCTCAACATCAGGCATCAAGCTAGAACTCTTTTGCTTATCCAACTCAATCCATATGCCTTGGCAGTGACCTAGTGCTGCAGCAGCATGTGCAGATGCCTCCTCAGCTTGTAGTTTAGACTCTTCAACGTTTTTAATATCCTCCGGAGTTAAAGTCCTTCTCACAACATTAACCTCTGCTCTTTTGGAGTGATCAACAAGTAAAGAGGAAGCAGGGACTAAGTCAGATTTTCCCTTGGGCACAAAGCTAGGAGAAGTGGTGACAGCAACTAATGTAGAAAAGTGACTACTAACAACCGGAGCAGACAATGTTTGTGACGGGCTTCTGCCCACCGATGAGATCAATCCAACACTCTTCGATGAATAGCCACTGCTGCTAGGGGCAGAGACCAACTCTGCTGGAGCCACAGGTAAGGAGATCTGTCCATGACCATCAGTAACAGGTGGCTTTTTTCTCTTCCTAGATTTCAGATCAGCAGGTGATGCCGGAGCCTTTTTGTTGTCAACCATGGAAGTATTCCCTGCAATGATGCCAGGAAGTACACTAGGAGCCATGGAATTTGTTGGCATGTGCTTTGTACCTCCAGAAGCAGCCACGGATGATTCTTTGACAGGGGTCAATTTCACTGGCTCTGTAATAGGCAAAACAGGAAAACGCGCACTAATATCAAAAGCAGCAGTTTGTGTAGAAGCAACCCAGGGAGCAGGTATAGATGTCTGTGATAGCCAGGTAGTGTATCCAGCAAGGTTCCGCCCAGGGGGGATCTGGTAAGGATTCAAAGAAGAAAATGACTGATAATCTATGACTGCTCCACTCACTACGCTACTTGAAACTCGACTATCAGAGGGGGTAGCTATATTCCAAAGAGGCGATGAAAGAGGTATCATTGGAGTGACTATAGGTGTAGAAGAACCCTTGCTGCTTGATCGAGCAGCTGTTGATGAAAGAACTTTGCTTTGCAGCAAACCCTGATTGATTGCCTGATCTTGCGTCTTTGCACCTGCATTTCCCAATTTTAGAATGATATGGATAGAGAATTATACAAAACAAAACATTTCAGGAAGAAATAGCTACCTGAACGTGAACGCACAGGTGTTTCAGTGTTGATGGCATGAGATCTCGGCCCAAGATGCCTTTCTAAACAAGCACGCCATGCAGCCTCCCAAGTGCCCCTCCCTCCATCTGTAATGAGATGTATCCAACATCAACTACAATAAAGACATTTTAAAAAATGAGGGAAAAAACAATAAACTAACCAGTTGTTGTCCCAAAGGCTGATACCATACAGGCCTCGTCCGGTACTGCACCTTGACTGCAATAACAACCATTTCAAAAGATTTACTCATAGCAAACACCAAATGAGAGACATTATGTGGGGATCTTATTTCAATTAATAATATGTAATTATCAAGAGATACTTTTCAACTTAACCACTTAAGCTTTCAGACAGTAATCTGTGTACCCCCTCTTGTTTAGAAAAATGTACACTTAGAACCCTGGTCAAACCAAAAAATGTGTGTTTTCCTATTTTTCCCTCAATAAGATACATTACTTTCCTATTCTTAAAAGAATAGTAATGGGAACAAGGGGCACTATGGAAAATAAGTTTAATATATTTTTTCTCGCAGACCAAAAAGAAATTCTAAATTGAATCTCAAGGGATTAAAGTGCCATCTTTGGAACAAGACCCTATATTGGAAACCCCGGGGTAAGAGGTGAAATGAAATCATTCCTACAATTCAATAAATATTACCTTCAGCATATGATCCTTTTTCATTATATTTCAAAGATTAATATGCTCTAGTATCATAAGAGAACCAATGAAGCAAACAAGTAATCAAAACCCATTGATCCTATTATCTGGGGTGAAAGACAGGATGCTAACAAATGACCCATGAACATATGGGGTATGTTTCACAAGGTGTAAGAGCAAGCAAACAAAAATACACTCCCTTCGTCACACTTAATTTGTCCAACTTTCCTTTTTAGTCTGTCCCAAAATAATATCCACTTTATTAATTTAAACACCACTAACTTTTTACTTTTTCCAATTTACCCTTCTTCCTTTTAACTTTTCTAGGTGAGACCAAATTCACCTCCTTTTAGAAGGGAAATTTTGAAAAGAACACACATCTTATTTGTTTTCTTAAAAATCAAGGTAAACATAACTACCCCTTAAAAAATCGGATGGAGGGAGTATTACTCAATACTCATTTTTAATATATTCTGCCATTTCCTTGCCATCTTACAAATGAAAATCTGTATACTAGAAACAAGGACTCACATCAAAGATCCATAAACGAAGATTTGTGCTCGTAATTGCACTTGCTGTAAATCTGTGAAAGGCTGCTGAAACAATACAGATTGAGTGGAAGTGTTCAGATCTGGAAGATTGGATGTTGGAGTGGAAACAACACCACTGGTCTTTGTGCCACTACTCTCCCTGGCCACACGTGATTTGTCCCTCCTCTCTATGACTTTGACAGGGGTTTCCTTCAATTGGTTTCCCTTAGTACTTTTTCTCCCGGCCTTACTGGAGCCACCCCTTGTTTTACGCTCAGCTTTTGAGCCTCTAGAAGGCGTTATCTGGTCAGATACCTGAGGAGTTTCCTTACCGGCATTTGCTCCAACAGATATCAGAGGCAAGTCTTCCCCAACCTTGAATAGAAAATAAAAATCAAGAAAGAAAAAACAAATTAGTAGAAAATAATTCGTTGGGAATATTACATAAGCCAAAAAGATAAAGGAGAAATGTGCACCATTGGTACTTCAGATCTGTTACTGGGAAATGACTGCATGTCCTTGCTGGGTTCTACTTCAGAAGAGCCTGCCACTGGAGTGACCTTGATGTTTAAGCTCTCTTCTTTAGATGAAGCACTTACTCCAGAATTCATGCATGTTGACTGAACTTTACCAACAAGGTTATCTGTAACCTGAGGAGTTGGGATGCTCTCAACCGCAGCCCTATTGCCAAACTCTTCTTTATTCTTCTCTGTTTGCAAAGGTTGTGTGCAATTGGTAGCAGAAGTAGAAACTTGACTAGGAGCAACAGGTTCCACAGAACTTCCTATCTCTGCAAGATGCACTTCAACAATTCAGTTTAACACTACAGCATGAACAGCCCAATTAAGAGAACAATACTACTAAAAGCCCTTTAAGTACTGAACTAACACAGTAACTCAAAGCAAAAATACAAGCAGTTCTCGTACTGGTAATATTTGAGTCTATACAGAAACATTAATAATAATGCAATCGTGTCTAACCAACAAAAAGGCAAGTGAACCAAAAAGAATGTTATTCTAGTTTAATATCAACTCTTTAGTCTTTATGCAACCAAGCATCAAATCAGTTTATTATTAATAGAACAAAACCTGCTGGTTTACAAATTAGTCTACTAGTTTAGAGTCTTGTCTTTCAGTCCCCATAAGAATAAAATTTGATCCGGCTATAAACCACTCAAGGAAGACAGAAGAGTATGTCATTCCTTTCATTTCACAAAGTTAGAAGTCATTACTCCATAAAGAACATAGACAAACCGTAGAAGTGACAATTCATATATCAGGAGGTGCATAACAGTTGAAGACTTGAAGGAGAATGTTTTAATTTAAGTGAGAAAACTAGAAACAAATGGAGAAACCAGAAATGAGTAACCTCCAAGTTTTGGCAAGTCTTGGCCATCATTATTTGCTTCCTCATGCTTTTCAATAGTTTCTGTTTTATCACAAGTTCCCTCTCTCATCGTCAAGTCATGCTGCCCACCTCTTATTTTCAAATCTTTGGAGCAGTCTTGACCAGCATCAGCAGCAGCAGTTGCTTGGCCAACAGGGGTCCCTATATGGGAAGCCTTGACTATCATTTGAACAGATGAACCCAATGTTGATGGGCTTGCTTCTTTGGGGCATATAGTATTCATTTCCTTGTTACCGGAATGCATTGAGCTCTCCTTGACTGACAATGGCTTTTGCTCAGGGTGATTAGCCATCACCGGTGGAATATCACTATGTTTAGAAAGTGAGTTGACATTATCCACAGTGTCATGCGAGGAACAGTTTACATCTTTCACCTCAACAGCTGAAGCTACAAAGCATTAACGGTAAACAATTAGTACTGGTCACAAGTGAATATCACTGGTTAAACAAGTAATTCATGTTTACATTAGTAGAAAAGGAGAACCTTGTTTGTTCTGTACTGAAGTGCCAAATTCTGGCGCACAAGTAATCTCAACATCTTCTTTATGCTCTTCAACGATAGAAGAGGATCCGACCCTTATCTGGGGATCAAGTGATTTATCACGTTCCTCATTACTTAAAACAGCACATGGCATAGCTCTCCCTTTCTCACCAGATGAATTATCTTGATCACTATTACATGCACCAACAGGTACCTCAGACGGCAAGTTTTCTCTATATAACTGCACACATTCAGCTTTGGAAAGGGATGAAGGATCATGTCCAATGCCTGATACCACTTTGTCTGCTCCCACGCAAACATTTCCACCTTTCATATCTTCAGTAGCATGTCTCTCCTCAAGAATTCCAGCAGAAGTGGATGACTCCATTATACTGTCACACTCACCTCCTTGGTCAATGCTGCTTTCAGTTTGTGGTCCAAATGGCTCACTCAATCCCCCAGAGCTAGCAAATGAAGGCCTTTGATCTGATGAGATAAAACTCTCAGTAGTATTCTGTTGTGCTATCTTGCTCATTCCAGATGGTATATTTAAAGCAGAACACTTCTCCAGCTCAAGATTGGAGCAGGTCTCTAGGCCTTCAACCTCTCTGACCTCTGCAACATGCCCATCAGGTGCACTTGTGCTCTTAAAGGCCACAGAAGTCTCATCTTGCAACATACTACAATCATCATACTGGTGTTGGATTTTGGTTGCTTTGGGCGATACAACAATGTCAGACTTATTGTCTTTAGGAGGCTCAACAAAAGGTACATCTTTCTTACATACCTCAGCAGTGGACAAATCATGGTCCGAAATCCCTAGCAAACTGGAAGATTCCCCCAAATTAGTAATTGTGTTTTCACCTCTAGCTCCGTTAACACCTACCACCTCTGAAGTCACATTAGAAGGGGAATCCTTATTAGCAGCTGGAATACCAGTCTGAAATGCCACCCCACTTAACTTTTCATCATTGATAGTAGTGTCTTCGCTCACTATGGTATTGTCCCCTGCTCCTTTACAGAAATCATCAGGTAATCCACTAGTAGTTTCAAGATGAATTCCAGATTGTTTATCCCATTCACTAGAATTCCCTACAGTAACAGTAGGTGAGGAGAACTCTTCACCTTGAACTTGAACACCTGAAGCAGATGGATTTACTTTTGTTTGGTTAACCGTTTCATTGTCTAAAGTGCCAACTTCTACTTTATTAGAATCACTGTTTTTCACTTCAATTTGTATCCTATCATCAGTCATGATCTGATCATTCTCTCTGCTCTCAATGTTCTCATAAGCACATGTTTCCACCACTTGTGTTTCTAAAGCCATTTGGATAACTTCTGCCCCAGTAGTCTCTTTTGACCTAGAAAACTCATCAGGTTGTACACTTGGATTGGAATCTTTAACGTAATCTACTTTATCATCCTCCCTAAGGTTAGGTTCCATTATTTGTTGGGTTAAGTTACCCAATTCGTTGCCAGCATCTGATTCCTCAATAATAGCATCCACTGGAAGATTATGTTCCTGGATTACTGATTTTAACAGCATTTCAACAGATTCTGAAGATGCTGCTTCAGACCAAACATTGTTTCGCCTAGGGATGGAGCACGACTCTGCAGCACTTGGACTAAACTCTATTCCACTACTTCCTCGAGAATATTCCTCAATCCAGTGATTGTCTTCCTGACTAGGAATTCCAAGAAAAACTTCGTTTTCAACTAAGCTGTCAAATCTTAAATGTCCCTGGAGGCTCTCATCAAAATCAAATTTGGGAAGAGCATAAGGGCACAAAACAGAAGAAACCTTTGAGCTATCGTCACCGACTATGTGAAAATTCTGGCTTTGATAATCATTGTCATCATAATCCATCTGTGTACCTCTGTAACAAAAAAGAAGAATAAAATAAACTAATAAACCTGAGGAAAACAATCACAACGATTTTTAAAGATGTTGCACACTAACTGCACCTAAAATCCAGCCATCATATTTTTCAGGAAACAGGTTCAAGCTTGTGTCTTTCCTTTCCACTATTAAGAAATGTCTCTATACAGCTAAAACTGCAATGACCTTCATTATTATTATTATAACTTTGATCCAGCCCAGCTAAATTCAAATTATTCGTTTTATAAAATCCATTCCGCCAGTTCTTACCAACCTAACAATGACAATGTAACATTAAGTAATAAATTCTAAGTTATCCTGATCTGAAATGAATGCAATTAACACAACTTCCACAATATATCAATTCCAACCATATAGAAGCAAATCCATCATGACAATTTACAAGCTGAATGGTTGGGAAAAAGAAAAAAAGAAGTTTTCCAATATAACAATCTCAGGTTACTTGAAACATCTCTTTCTTTCCATACACTCACAGCTCAGTAATTCAAAGTCCTTTGTTTTTAGTGGTCTGAGTTTCAAGATCCCAACAAATTTATGCTCCACAGGTGAAGGGAAGACCACATCATTGTTCAAGGCCATTTTTTATTGATAACTAAGCAGACTCAATACATTCCGCAGTACAAAGCATTGTATCAACTAGAAATAATAAAATTTAAGAAACTGAAAGGGAGAATCAAAGGTTTGGTACTTTGGTCCCACAATTATTCCTCATTCTGAAATCGGTCCAATTTTTACTCAAGTTGTCATTCAGCCCTTCCATCTAATAGAAGCAACCAACGCCCAATTGAACCTATGAAGTCTTATGGAACTTATGAAAAATTACACATATCCCCTCTTCTTTACCACTCCAAACCATTGTTCTGGCAAGCTCACATGATCCAAACAAGGCTATCATCTTCCAATGGACTCACTTTTTATCTCCACAAGATTCCACTCCCAAACTACAAATCCCACCCAAATCAAAAGATCTGCCCTCAAATTGCCACATTTCTCAAAAAACACCACTTACCCCCCCCCCCCCCCCCCCCCCCCCCCCCCCCCCCCCCCCCCCCCCCCCCCCCCCCCCCCC